>NW_028172996.1:0-213000 GCF_963971535.1 Notolepis coatsorum
AACAGGTCACTACAGCCCCAAACAGGCCACTACAGCCCCAAACAGGCCACTACAGCCCCAAACAGGTCACTACAGCCCCAAACAGGCCACTACAGCCCCAAACAGGCCACTACAGCCCCAAACAGGTAACTACAGCCCCAAACAGTCACTACAGCCCCAAACAGACAATACAGCCCCAAACAGGCCACTACAGCCCCAAACAGGCCACTACAGCCCCAAACAGGTAACTACAGCCCCAAACAGGCCACTACAGCCCCAAACAGGTAACTACAGCCCCAAACAGGTCACTACAGCCCCAAACAGGTCCACTACAGCCCCAAACAGTCACTACTGCCCCAAACAGGTAACTACAGCCCCAAACAGGCCACTACAGCCCCAAACAGGTCACTACAGCCCCAAACAGGCCACTACAGCCCCAAACAGGACATTACAGCCCCAAACAGTCACTAGAGCCCCAAACAGGTAACTACAGCCCCAAACAGGTCACTACAGCCCCAAACAGTCACTACAGCCCCAAACAGGTCACTACAGCCCCAAACAGGTCACTACAGCCCCAAACAGTCACTACAGCCCCAAACAGGCCACTACAGCCCCAAACAGGTAACTACAGCCCCAAACAGGCCACTACAGCCCCAAACAGGCCACTACAGCCCCAAACAGACAGGTCACTACAGCCCCAAACAGTCACTACAGCCCCAAACAGACAGGTCACTACAGCCCCAAACAGTCACTACAGCCCCAAACAGGTAACTACAGCCCCAAACAGGTCACTACAGCCCCAAACAGGCCACTACAGCCCCAAACAGTCACTACAGCCCCAAACAGACACTACAGCCCCAAACAGGTAACTACAGCCCCAAACAGGTCACTACAGCCCCAAACAGTCACTACAGCCCCAAACAGTCACTACAGCCCCAAACAGGTCACTACAGCCCCAAACAGTCACTACAGCCCCAAACAGACAGGTCACTACAGCCCCAAACAGTCACTACAGCCCCAAACAGTCACTACAGCCCCAAACAGACACTACAGCCCCAAACAGTCACTACAGCCCTAAACAGTCCACTACAGCCCCAAACAGTCACTACAGCCCCAAACAGACACTACAGCCCCAAACAGGTAACTACAGCCCCAAACAGGTCACTACAGCCCCAAACAGTCACTACAGCCCCAAACAGTCACTACAGCCCCAAACAGGTCACTACAGCCCCAAACAGTCACTACAGCCCCAAACAGGTCACTACAGCCCCAAACAGTCACTACAGCCCCAAACAGACAGGTCACTACAGCCCCAAACAGTCACTACAGCCCCAAACAGGTAACTACAGCCCCAAACAGGTCACTACAGCCCCAAACAGGTCCACTACAGCCTCAAACAGTCACTACAGCCCCAAACAGGTCACTACAGCCCCAAACAGGTCCACTACAGCCTCAAACAGACAGGTCACTACAGCCCCAAACAGTCACTACAGCCCCAAACAGACAGGTCACTACAGCCCCAAACAGTCACTACAGCCCCAAACAGTCACTACAGCCCCAAACAGACACTACAGCCCCAAACAGTCACTACAGCCCCAACCAGACACTACAGCCCCAAACAGACACTACAGCCCCAAACAGTCACTACAGCCCCAAACCGGCCACTACAGCCCCAAACAGGTCACTACAGCCCCAAACAGGTCACTACAGCCCCAAACAGTCACTACAGCCCCAAACAGGTCACTACAGCCCCAAACAGGTCACTACAGCCCCAAACAGTCACTACAGCCCCAGACAGGTCACTACAGCCCCAAACAGTCACTACAGCCCCAAACAGACAGGTCACTACAGCCCCAAACAGTCACTACAGCCCCAAACAGGTAACTACAGCCCCAAACAGGTCACTACAGCCCCAAACAGTCACTACAACCCCAAACAGTCACTACAGCCCCAAACAGGTCACTACAGCCTCAAACAGGTCACTACAGCCCCAAACAGTCACTACAGCCCCAAACAGGTCACTACAGCCCCAAACAGGTCACTACAGCCCCAAACAGTCACTACAGCCCCAAACAGTCACTACAGCCCCAAACAGACAGGTCACTACAGCCCCAAACAGGTCACTACAGCCCCAAACAGTCACTACAGCCCCAAACAGTTAACTACAGCCCCAAACAGGTCACTACAGCCCCAAACAGGTCCACTACAGCCCCAAACAGTCACTACAGCCCCAAACAGGTCACTACAGCCCCAAACAGGTCCACTACAGCCCCAAACAGACATGTCACTACAGCCCCAAACAGTCACTACAGCCCCAAACAGACAGGTCACTACAGCCCCAAACAGTCACTACAGCCCCAAACAGTCACTACAGCCCCAAACAGACACTACAGCCCCAAACAGTCACTACAGCCCTAAACAGGCCACTACAGCCCCAAACAGTCACTACAGCCCCAAACAGACACTACAGCCCCAAACAGGTAACTACAGCCCCAAACAGGTCACTACAGCCCCAAACAGTCACTACAGCCCCAAACAGGTCACTACAGCCCCAAACAGGTCACTACAGCCCCAAACAGTCACTACAGCCCCAAACATGTCACTACAGCCCCAAACAGGTCACTACAGCCCCAAACAGTCACTACAGCCCCAGACAGGTCACTACAGCCCCAAACAGTCACTACAGCCCCAAACAGACAGGTCACTACAGCCCCAAACAGTCACTACAGCCCCAAACAGGTAACTACAGCCCCAAACAGGTCACTACAGCCCCAAACAGTCACTACAGCCCCAAACAGGTCACTACAGCCCCAAACAGGTCACTACAGCCCCAAACAGTCACTACAGCCCCAAACAGGTCACTACAGCCCCAAACAGGTCACTACAGCCCCAAACAGTCACTACAGCCCCAAACAGGTCACTACAGCCCCAAACAGTCACTACAGCCCCAAACGGACAGGTCACTACAGCCCCAAACAGTCACTACAGCCCCAAACAGGTAACTACAGCCCCAAACAGACAGGTCACTACAGCCCCAAACAGTCACTACAAACAGGTCACTACAGCCCCACACAGGTCACTACAAACAGGTCACTACAAACAGGTCACTACAGCCCCAAACAGTCACTACAGCCCCAAACAGGCAACTACAACCCCAAACAGGTCACTACAGCCCCAAACAGGTCACTACAGCCCCAAACAGTCACTACAGCCCCAAACAGGTCACTACAGCCCCAAACAGGTCACTACAGCCCCAAACAGTCACTACAGCCCCAGACAGGTCACTACAGCCCCAAACAGTCACTACAGCCCCAAACAGACAGGTCACTACAGCCCCAAACAGTCACTACAGCCCCAAACAGGTAACTACAGCCCCAAACAGGTCACTACAGCCCCAAACAGTCACTACAACCCCAAACAGTCACTACAGCCCCAAACAGGTCACTACAGCCTCAAACAGGTCACTACAGCCCCAAACAGTCACTACAGCCCCAAACAGGTCACTACAGCCCCAAACAGGTCACTACAGCCCCAAACAGTCACTACAGCCCCAAACAGTCACTACAGCCCCAAACAGACAGGTCACTACAGCCCCAAACAGGTCACTACAGCCCCAAACAGTCACTACAGCCCCAAACAGTCACTACAGCCCCAAACAGACAGGTCACTACAGCCCCAAACAGTCACTACAGCCCCAAACAGGTAACTACAGCCCCAAACAGGTCACTACAGCCCCAAACAGGTCCACTACAGCCCCAAACAGTCACTACAGCCCCAAACAGGTCACTACAGCCCCAAACAGGTCCACTACAGCCCCAAACAGACAGGTCACTACAGCCCCAAACAGTCACTACAGCCCCAAAAAGACAGGTCACTACAGCCCCAAACAGTCACTACAGCCCCAAACAGTCACTACAGCCCCAAACAGACACTACAGCCCCAAACAGTCACTACAGCCCCAACCAGACACTACAGCCCCAAACAGACACTACAGCCCCAAACAGTCACTACAGCCCCAAACAGGTCACTACAGCCCCAAACAGCCACTACAGCCCCAAACAGGCCACTACAGCCCCAAACAGGTAACTACAGCCCCAAACAGGTCACTACAGCCCCAAACAGGTAACTACAGCCCCAAACAGGTCACTACAGCCCCAAACAGGTCCACTACAGCCCCAAACAGTCACTACTGCCCCAAACAGGTAACTACAGCCCCAAACAGTCACTACAGCCCCAAACAGGTCACTACAGCCCCAAACAGGTCACTACAGCCCCAAACAGACAGGTCACTACAGCCCCAAACAGTCACTACAGCCCCAAACAGTCACTACAGCCCCAAACAGGTAACTACAGCCCCAAACAGGTCACTACAGCCCCAAACAGTCACTACAGCCCCAAACAGGTCACTACAGCCTCAAACAGGTCACTACAGCCCCAAACAGTCACTACAGCCCCAAACAGGTCACTACAGCCCCAAACAGGTCACTACAGCCCCAAACAGTCACTACAGCCCCAAACAGGTCACTACAGCCCCAAACAGTCACTACAGCCCCAAACAGACAGGTCACTACAGCCCCAAACAGTCACTACAGCCCCAAACAGTTAACTACAGCCCCAAACAGGTCACTACAGCCCCAAACAGGTCCACTACAGCCCCAAACAGTCACTACAGCCCAAAACAGGTCACTACAGCTCCAAACAGGTCCACTACAGCCCCAAACAGACAGGTCACTACAGCCCCAAACAGTCACTACAGCTCCAAACAGACAGGTCACTACAGCCCCAAACAGTCACTACAGCCCCAAACAGTCACTACAGCCCCAAACAGACACTACAGCCCCAAACAGTCACTACAGCCCCAACCAGACACTACAGCCGCAAACAGACACTACAGCCCCAAACAGGTAACTACAGCCACAAACATGCCACTACAGCCCCAAACAGGTCACTACAGCCCCAAACACTCACTACAGCCCCAAACAGCCACTACAGCCCCAAACAGTCACTACAGCCCCAAACAGTCACTACAGCCCCAAACAGGTCACTACAGCCCCAAACAGTCACTACAGCCCCAAACAGGTCACTACAGCCCCAAACAGTCACTACAGCCGCAAACAGGTCACTACAGCCCCAAACAGGCCACTACAGCCCCAAACAGTCACTACAGCCCCAAACAGACACTACAGCCCCAAACAGGTCACTACAGCCCCAAACAGGCCACTACAGCCCCAAACAGTCACTACAGCCCCAAACAGGCCACTACAGCCCCAAACAGGTCACTACCGCCCCAAACAGTCACTACAGCCCCAAACAGGTCACTACAGCCCCAAACAGGTCACTACAGCCCCAAACAGGTAACTACAGCCCCAAACAGGTCACTACAGCCCCAAACAGTCACTACAGCCCCAAACAGGTCCACTACAGCCCCAAACAGTCACTACAGCCCCAAACAGGTCACTACAGCCCCAATCAGACACTACAGCCCCAAACAGGTAACTACAGCCCCAAACAGTCACTACAGCCCCAAACAGGCCACTACAGCCCCAAACAGGTCACTACAGTCACAAACAGGTCACTACAGCCCCAAACAGGCCACTACAGCCCCAAACAGGTCACTACAGCCCCAAACAGGCCACTACAGCCCAAAACAGTCACTACAGCCCCAAACAGGCCACTACAGCTCCAAACAGGTCACTACAGCCCCAAACAGGCCACTACAGCCCCAAACAGGTCACTACAGCCCCAAACAGGCCACTACAGCCCCTAACAGTCACTACAGCCCCAAACAGGCCACTACAGCCCCAAGCAGGGCACTACAGCCCCAAACAGGTCACTACAGCCCCAAACAGTCACTACAGCCCCAAACAGGTCACTACAGCCCCAAAAAGGTCACTACAGCCCCAAACAGTCACTACAGCCCCAAACAGTTCACTACAGCCCCAAACAGGTCACTAGGTCACTACAGCCCCAAACAGGTCACTACAGCCCCAAACAGGTCACTACAGCCCCAAACAGGTCACTACAGCCCCAAACAGTCACTACAGCCCCAAACAGGTCACTACAGCCCCAAACAGGTCACTACAGCCCTAAACAGGCCACTACAGCCCCAAACAGTCACTACAGCCCCAAACAGGTCACTACAGCCCCAAACAGTCACTACAGCCCCAAACAGTCCACTACAGCCCCAAACAGGCCACTACAGCCCCAAACAGGCCACTACAGCCCCAAACAGGTAACTACAGCCCCAAACAGGTCACTACAGCCCCAAACAGACAGGTCACTACGGCCCCAAACAGGCTACTACAGCCCCAAACAGTCACTACAGCCCCAAACAGGTCACTACAGCCCCAAACAGTCACTACAGCCCCAAACAGGCCACTACAGCCCCAAACAGGTCACTACCGCCCCAAACAGTCACTACAGCCCCAAACAGGTCACTACAGCCCCAAACAGGTCACTACAGCCCCAAACAGGTCACTACAGCCCCAAACAGGCCACTACAGCCCCAAACAGTCACTACAGCCCCAAACAGGTAACTACAGCCCCAAACAGGTCACTACAGCCCCAAACAGTCACTACAGCCCCCAACAGGTCCACTACAGCCCCAAACAGTCACTACAGCCCCGAACAGGTCACTACAGCCCCAATCAGACACTACAGCCCCAAACAGGTAACTACAGCCCCAAACAGTCGCTACAGCCCCAAACAGGCCACTACAGCCCCAAACAGGCCACTACAGTCACAAACAGGTCACTACAGCCCCAAACAGGCCACTACAGCCCCAAACAGGTCACTACAGCCCCAAACAGGCCACTACAGCCCAAAACAGTCACTACAGCCCCAAACAGGCCACTACAGCCCCAAACAGGCCACTACAGCCCCAAACAGGTCACTACAGCCCCAAACAGGCCACTACAGCCCCAAACAGGTCACTACAGCCCCAAACAGGCCACTACATCCCCTAACAGTCACTACAGCCCCAAACAGGCCACTACAGCCCCAAGCAGGGCACTACAGCCCCAAACAGGTCCACTACAGCCCCAAACAGGCCACTACAGCCCCAAACAGGTCACTACAGCCCCAAACAGGTCACTACAGCCCCAAACAGTCACTACAGCCCCAAACAGGTCACTACAGCCCCAAAAAGGTCACTACAGCCCCAAACAGGCCACTACAGCCCCAAACAGGTCACTACAGCCCCAAACAGGCCACTACAGCCCAAAACAGTCACTACAGCCCCAAACAGGCCACTACAGCCCCAAACAGGCCACTACAGCCCCAAACAGGTCACTACAGCCCCAAACAGGCCACTACAGCCCCAAACAGGTCACTACAGCCCCAAACAGGCCACTACATCCCCTAACAGTCACTACAGCCCCAAACAGGCCACTACAGCCCCAAGCAGGGCACTACAGCCCCAAACAGGTCCACTACAGCCCCAAACAGGCCACTACAGTCCCAAACAGGTCACTACAGCCCCAAACAGGTCACTACAGCCCCAAACAGTCACTACAGCCCCAAACAGGTCACTACAGCCCCAAAAAGGTCACTACAGCCCCAAACAGTCACTACAGCCCCAAACAGGTCACTACAGCCCCAAACAGGTCACTACAGCCCCAAACAGGTAACTACAGCCCCAAACAGGTCACTACAGCCCCAAACAGGTCCACTACAGCCCCAAACAGTCACTACAGCCCCAAACAGGTCACTACAGCCCCAATCAGACACTACAGCCCCAAACAGTCACTACAGCCCCAAACAGGCCTCTACAGCCCCAAACAGGTCACTACAGTCACAAACAGGTCACTACAGCCCCAAACAGGCCACTACAGCCCCAAACAGGTCACTACAGCCCCAAACAGGCCACTACAGCCCAAAACAGTCACTACAGCCCCAAACAGGCCACTACAGCTCCAAACAGGTCACTACAGCCCCAAACAGGCCACTACAGCCCCAAACAGGTCACTACAGCCCCAAACAGGCCACTACAGCCCCTAACAGTCACTACAGCCCCAAACAGGCCAATACAGCCCCAAGCAGGGCACTACAGCCCCAAACAGGTCCACTACAGCCCCAAACAGGCCACTACAGCCCCAAACAGGTCACTACAGCCCCAAACAGGTCACTACAGCCCAAAACAGGTCACTACAGCCCCAAAAAGGTCACTACAGCCCCAAACAGTCAGTACAGCCCCAAACAGGTCACTACAGCCCCAAACAGGTCACTAGGTCACTACAGCCCCAAACAGGTCACTACAGCCCCAAACAGGTCACTACAGCCCCAAACAGTCACTACAGCCCCAAACAGGTCACAACAGCCCCAAACAGGTCACTACAGCCCTAAACAGGCCACTACAGCCCCAAACAGTCACTACAGCCCCAAACAGGTCACTACAGCCCCAAACAGTCACTAGAGCCCCAAACAGTCCACTACAGCCCCAAACAGGCCACTACAGCCCCAAACAGGCCACTACAGCCCCAAACAGGTAACTACAGCCCCAAACAGGTCACTACAGCCCCAAACAGACAGGTCACTACAGCCCCAAACAGGCCACTACAGCCCCAAACAGTCACTACAGCCCCAAACAGGTCACTACAGCCCCAAACAGTCACTACAGCCCCAAACAGGCCACTACAGCCCCAAACAGGTCACTACCGCCCCAAACAGTCACTACAGCCCCAAACAGGTCACTACAGCCCCAAACAGGTCACTACAGCCCCAAACAGGTAACTACAGCCCCAAACAGGTCACTACAGCCCCAAACAGTCACTACAGCCCCAAACAGGTCCACTACAGCCCCAAACAGTCACTACAGCCCCAAACAGGTCACTACAGCCCCAATCAGACACTACAGCCCCAAACAGGTAACTACAGCCCCAAACAGTCACTACAGCCCCAAACAGGCCACTACAGCCCCAAACAGGTCACTACAGTCACAAACAGGTCACTACAGCCCCAAACAGGCCACTACAGCCCCAAACAGGTCACTACAGCCCCAAACAGGCCACTACAGCCCAAAACAGTCACTACAGCCCCAAACAGGCCACTACAGCTCCAAACAGGTCACTACAGCCCCAAACAGGCCACTACAGCCCCAAACAGGTCACTACAGCCCCAAACAGTCACTACAGCCCCAAACAGGTCACTACAGCCCCAAACAGGTCACTACAGCCCCAAACAGTCACTACAGCCCCAGACAGGTCACTACAGCCCCAAACAGTCACTACAGCCCCAAACAGACAGGTCACTACAGCCCCAAACAGTCACTACAGCCCCAAACAGGTAACTACAGCCCCAAACAGGTCACTACAGCCCCAAACAGTCACTACAACCCCAAACAGTCACTACAGCCCCAAACAGGTCACTACAGCCTCAAACAGGTCACTACAGCCCCAAACAGTCACTACAGCCCCAAACAGGTCACTACAGCCCCAAACAGGTCACTACAGCCCCAAACAGTCACTACAGCCCCAAACAGTCACTACAGCCCCAAACAGACAGGTCACTACAGCCCCAAACAGGTCACTACAGCCCCAAACAGTCACTACAGCCCCAAACAGTCACTACAGCCCCAAACAGACAGGTCACTACAGCCCCAAACAGTCACTACAGCCCCAAACAGGTAACTACAGCCCCAAACAGGTCACTACAGCCCCAAACAGGTCCACTACAGCCCCAAACAGTCACTACAGCCCCAAACAGGTCACTACAGCCCCAAACAGGTCCACTACAGCCCCAAACAGACAGGTCACTACAGCCCCAAACAGTCACTACAGCCCCAAAAAGACAGGTCACTACAGCCCCAAACAGTCACTACAGCCCCAAACAGTCACTACAGCCCCAAACAGACACTACAGCCCCAAACAGTCACTACAGCCCCAACCAGACACTACAGCCCCAAACAGACACTACAGCCCCAAACAGTCACTACAGCCCCAAACAGGTCACTACAGCCCCAAACAGCCACTACAGCCCCAAACAGGCCACTACAGCCCCAAACAGGTAACTACAGCCCCAAACAGGCCACTACAGCCCCAAACAGGTAACTACAGCCCCAAACAGGTCACTACAGCCCCAAACAGGTCCACTACAGCCCCAAACAGTCACTACTGCCCCAAACAGGTAACTACAGCCCCAAACAGTCACTACAGCCCCAAACAGGTCACTACAGCCCCAAACGGGCCACTACAGCCCCAAACAGGTCACTACAGCCCCAAACAGACAGGTCACTACAGCCCCAAACAGTCACTACAGCCCCAAACAGTCACTACAGCCCCAAACAGGTAACTACAGCCCCAAACAGGTCACTACAGCCCCAAACAGTCACTACAGACCCAAACAGGTCACTACAGCCTCAAACAGGTCACTACAGCCCCAAACAGTCACTACAGCCCCAAACAGGTCACTACAGCCCCAAACAGGTCACTACAGCCCCAAACAGTCACTACAGCCCCAAACAGGTCACTACAGCCCCAAACAGTCACTACAGCCCCAAACAGACAGGTCACTACAGCCCCAAACAGTCACTACAGCCCCAAACAGTTAACTACAGCCCCAAACAGGTCACTACAGCCCCAAACAGGTCCACTACAGCCCCAAACAGTCACTACAGCCCAAAACAGGTCACTACAGCTCCAAACAGGTCCACTACAGCCCCAAACAGACAGGTCACTACAGCCCCAAACAGTCACTACAGCCCCAAACAGACAGGTCACTACAGCCCCAAACAGTCACTACAGCCCCAAACAGTCACTACAGCCCCAAACAGACACTACAGCCCCAAACAGTCACTACAGCCCCAACCAGACACTACAGCCGCAAACAGACACTACAGCCCCAAACAGGTAACTACAGCCACAAACATGCCACTACAGCCCCAAACAGGTCACTACAGCCCCAAACACTCACTACAGCCCCAAACAGCCACTACAGCCCCAAACAGTCACTACAGCCCCAAACAGTCACTACAGCCCCAAACAGGTCACTACAGCCCCAAACAGTCACTACAGCCCCAAACAGGTCACTACAGCCCCAAACAGTCACTACAGCCGCAAACAGGTCACTACAGCCCCAAACAGGCCACTACAGCCCCAAACAGTCACTACAGCCCCAAACAGACACTACAGCCCCAAACAGGTCACTACAGCCCCAAACAGGCCACTACAGCCCCAAACAGTCACTACAGCCCCAAACAGGCCACTACAGCCCCAAACAGGTCACTACAGCCCCAAACAGTCACTACAGCCCCAAACAGGTCACTACAGCCCCAAACAGGTCACTACAGCCCCAAACAGGTAACTACAGCCCCAAACAGGTCACTACAGCCCCAAACAGTCACTACAGCCCCAAACAGGTCCACTACAGCCCCAAACAGTCACTACAGCCCCAAACAGGTCACTACAGCCCCAATCAGACACTACAGCCCCAAACAGGTAACTACAGCCCCAAACAGTCACTACAGCCCCAAACAGGCCACTACAGCCCCAAACAGGTCACTACAGTCACAAACAGGTCACTACAGCCCCAAACAGGCCACTACAGCCCCAAACAGGTCACTACAGCCCCAAACAGGCCACTACAGCCCAAAACAGTCACTACAGCCCCAAACAGGCCACTACAGCTCCAAACAGGTCACTACAGCCCCAAACAGGCCACTACAGCCCCAAACAGGTCACTACAGCCCCAAACAGGCCACTACAGCCCCTAACAGTCACTACAGCCCCAAACAGGCCACTACAGCCCCAAGCAGGGCACTACAGCCCCAAACAGGTCACTACAGCCCCAAACAGTCACTACAGCCCCAAACAGGTCACTACAGCCCCAAAAAGGTCACTACAGCCCCAAACAGTCACTACAGCCCCAAACAGTTCACTACAGCCCCAAACAGGTCACTAGGTCACTACAGCCCCAAACAGGTCACTACAGCCCCAAACAGGTCACTACAGCCCCAAACAGGTCACTACAGCCCCAAACAGTCACTACAGCCCCAAACAGGTCACTACAGCCCCAAACAGGTCACTACAGCCCTAAACAGGCCACTACAGCCCCAAACAGTCACTACAGCCCCAAACAGGTCACTACAGCCCCAAACAGTCACTACAGCCCCAAACAGTCCACTACAGCCCCAAACAGGCCACTACAGCCCCAAACAGGCCACTACAGCCCCAAACAGGTAACTACAGCCCCAAACAGGTCACTACAGCCCCAAACAGACAGGTCACTACGGCCCCAAACAGGCTACTACAGCCCCAAACAGTCACTACAGCCCCAAACAGGTCACTACAGCCCCAAACAGTCACTACAGCCCCAAACAGGCCACTACAGCCCCAAACAGGTCACTACCGCCCCAAACAGTCACTACAGCCCCAAACAGGTCACTACAGCCCCAAACAGGTCACTACAGCCCCAAACAGGTCACTACAGCCCCAAACAGGCCACTACAGCCCCAAACAGTCACTACAGCCCCAAACAGGTAACTACAGCCCCAAACAGGTCACTACAGCCCCAAACAGTCACTACAGCCCCCAACAGGTCCACTACAGCCCCAAACAGTCACTACAGCCCCGAACAGGTCACTACAGCCCCAATCAGACACTACAGCCCCAAACAGGTAACTACAGCCCCAAACAGTCGCTACAGCCCCAAACAGGCCACTACAGCCCCAAACAGGCCACTACAGTCACAAACAGGTCACTACAGCCCCAAACAGGCCACTACAGCCCCAAACAGGTCACTACAGCCCCAAACAGGCCACTACAGCCCAAAACAGTCACTACAGCCCCAAACAGGCCACTACAGCCCCAAACAGGCCACTACAGCCCCAAACAGGTCACTACAGCCCCAAACAGGCCACTACAGCCCCAAACAGGTCACTACAGCCCCAAACAGGCCACTACATCCCCTAACAGTCACTACAGCCCCAAACAGGCCACTACAGCCCCAAGCAGGGCACTACAGCCCCAAACAGGTCCACTACAGCCCCAAACAGGCCACTACAGCCCCAAACAGGTCACTACAGCCCCAAACAGGTCACTACAGCCCCAAACAGTCACTACAGCCCCAAACAGGTCACTACAGCCCCAAAAAGGTCACTACAGCCCCAAACAGGCCACTACAGCCCCAAACAGGTCACTACAGCCCCAAACAGGCCACTACAGCCCAAAACAGTCACTACAGCCCCAAACAGGCCACTACAGCCCCAAACAGGTCACTACAGCCCCAAACAGGCCACTACAGCCCCAAACAGGTCACTACAGCCCCAAACAGGTCACTACAGCCCCAAACAGCCACTACAGCCCCAAACAGGCCACTACAGCCCCAAACAGGTAACTACAGCCCCAAACAGGCCACTACAGCCCCAAACAGGTAACTACAGCCCCAAACAGGTCACTACAGCCCCAAACAGGTCCACTACAGCCCCAAACAGTCACTACTGCCCCAAACAGGTAACTACAGCCCCAAACAGTCACTACAGCCCCAAACAGGTCACTACAGCCCCAAACGGGCCACTACAGCCCCAAACAGGTCACTACAGCCCCAAACAGACAGGTCACTACAGCCCCAAACAGTCACTACAGCCCCAAACAGTCACTACAGCCCCAAACAGGTAACTACAGCCCCAAACAGGTCACTACAGCCCCAAACAGTCACTACAGCCCCAAACAGGTCACTACAGCCTCAAACAGGTCACTACAGCCCCAAACAGTCACTACAGCCCCAAACAGGTCACTACAGCCCCAAACAGGTCACTACAGCCCCAAACAGTCACTACAGCCCCAAACAGGTCACTACAGCCCCAAACAGTCACTACAGCCCCAAACAGACAGGTCACTACAGCCCCAAACAGTCACTACAGCCCCAAACAGTTAACTACAGCCCCAAACAGGTCACTACAGCCCCAAACAGGTCCACTACAGCCCCAAACAGTCACTACAGCCCAAAACAGGTCACTACAGCTCCAAACAGGTCCACTACAGCCCCAAACAGACAGGTCACTACAGCCCCAAACAGTCACTACAGCCCCAAACAGACAGGTCACTACAGCCCCAAACAGTCACTACAGCCCCAAACAGTCACTACAGCCCCAAACAGACACTACAGCCCCAAACAGTCACTACAGCCCCAACCAGACACTACAGCCGCAAACAGACACTACAGCCCCAAACAGGTAACTACAGCCACAAACATGCCACTACAGCCCCAAACAGGTCACTACAGCCCCAAACACTCACTACAGCCCCAAACAGCCACTACAGCCCCAAACAGTCACTACAGCCCCAAACAGTCACTACAGCCCCAAACAGGTCACTACAGCCCCAAACAGTCACTACAGCCCCAAACAGGTCACTACAGCCCCAAACAGTCACTACAGCCGCAAACAGGTCACTACAGCCCCAAACAGGCCACTACAGCCCCAAACAGTCACTACAGCCCCAAACAGACACTACAGCCCCAAACAGGTCACTACAGCCCCAAACAGGCCACTACAGCCCCAAACAGTCACTACAGCCCCAAACAGGCCACTACAGCCCCAAACAGGTCACTACCGCCCCAAACAGTCACTACAGCCCCAAACAGGTCACTACAGCCCCAAACAGGTCACTACAGCCCCAAACAGGTAACTACAGCCCCAAACAGGTCACTACAGCCCCAAACAGTCACTACAGCCCCAAACAGGTCCACTACAGCCCCAAACAGTCACTACAGCCCCAAACAGGTCACTACAGCCCCAATCAGACACTACAGCCCCAAACAGGTAACTACAGCCCCAAACAGTCACTACAGCCCCAAACAGGCCACTACAGCCCCAAACAGGTCACTACAGTCACAAACAGGTCACTACAGCCCCAAACAGGCCACTACAGCCCCAAACAGGTCACTACAGCCCCAAACAGGCCACTACAGCCCAAAACAGTCACTACAGCCCCAAACAGGCCACTACAGCTCCAAACAGGTCACTACAGCCCCAAACAGGCCACTACAGCCCCAAACAGGTCACTACAGCCCCAAACAGGCCACTACAGCCCCTAACAGTCACTACAGCCCCAAACAGGCCACTACAGCCCCAAGCAGGGCACTACAGCCCCAAACAGGTCACTACAGCCCCAAACAGTCACTACAGCCCCAAACAGGTCACTACAGCCCCAAAAAGGTCACTACAGCCCCAAACAGTCACTACAGCCCCAAACAGTTCACTACAGCCCCAAACAGGTCACTAGGTCACTACAGCCCCAAACAGGTCACTACAGCCCCAAACAGGTCACTACAGCCCCAAACAGGTCACTACAGCCCCAAACAGTCACTACAGCCCCAAACAGGTCACTACAGCCCCAAACAGGTCACTACAGCCCTAAACAGGCCACTACAGCCCCAAACAGTCACTACAGCCCCAAACAGGTCACTACAGCCCCAAACAGTCACTACAGCCCCAAACAGTCCACTACAGCCCCAAACAGGCCACTACAGCCCCAAACAGGCCACTACAGCCCCAAACAGGTAACTACAGCCCCAAACAGGTCACTACAGCCCCAAACAGACAGGTCACTACGGCCCCAAACAGGCTACTACAGCCCCAAACAGTCACTACAGCCCCAAACAGGTCACTACAGCCCCAAACAGTCACTACAGCCCCAAACAGGCCACTACAGCCCCAAACAGGTCACTACCGCCCCAAACAGTCACTACAGCCCCAAACAGGTCACTACAGCCCCAAACAGGTCACTACAGCCCCAAACAGGTCACTACAGCCCCAAACAGGCCACTACAGCCCCAAACAGTCACTACAGCCCCAAACAGGTAACTACAGCCCCAAACAGGTCACTACAGCCCCAAACAGTCACTACAGCCCCCAACAGGTCCACTACAGCCCCAAACAGTCACTACAGCCCCGAACAGGTCACTACAGCCCCAATCAGACACTACAGCCCCAAACAGGTAACTACAGCCCCAAACAGTCGCTACAGCCCCAAACAGGCCACTACAGCCCCAAACAGGCCACTACAGTCACAAACAGGTCACTACAGCCCCAAACAGGCCACTACAGCCCCAAACAGGTCACTACAGCCCCAAACAGGCCACTACAGCCCAAAACAGTCACTACAGCCCCAAACAGGCCACTACAGCCCCAAACAGGCCACTACAGCCCCAAACAGGTCACTACAGCCCCAAACAGGCCACTACAGCCCCAAACAGGTCACTACAGCCCCAAACAGGCCACTACATCCCCTAACAGTCACTACAGCCCCAAACAGGCCACTACAGCCCCAAGCAGGGCACTACAGCCCCAAACAGGTCCACTACAGCCCCAAACAGGCCACTACAGCCCCAAACAGGTCACTACAGCCCCAAACAGGTCACTACAGCCCCAAACAGTCACTACAGCCCCAAACAGGTCACTACAGCCCCAAAAAGGTCACTACAGCCCCAAACAGGCCACTACAGCCCCAAACAGGTCACTACAGCCCCAAACAGGCCACTACAGCCCAAAACAGTCACTACAGCCCCAAACAGGCCACTACAGCCCCAAACAGGCCACTACAGCCCCAAACAGGTCACTACAGCCCCAAACAGGCCACTACAGCCCCAAACAGGTCACTACAGCCCCAAACAGGCCACTACATCCCCTAACAGTCACTACAGCCCCAAACAGGCCACTACAGCCCCAAGCAGGGCACTACAGCCCCAAACAGGTCCACTACAGCCCCAAACAGGCCACTACAGTCCCAAACAGGTCACTACAGCCCCAAACAGGTCACTACAGCCCCAAACAGTCACTACAGCCCCAAACAGGTCACTACAGCCCCAAAAAGGTCACTACAGCCCCAAACAGTCACTACAGCCCCAAACAGGTCACTACAGCCCCAAACAGGTCACTACAGCCCCAAACAGGTAACTACAGCCCCAAACAGGTCACTACAGCCCCAAACAGGTCCACTACAGCCCCAAACAGTCACTACAGCCCCAAACAGGTCACTACAGCCCCAATCAGACACTACAGCCCCAAACAGTCACTACAGCCCCAAACAGGCCTCTACAGCCCCAAACAGGTCACTACAGTCACAAACAGGTCACTACAGCCCCAAACAGGCCACTACAGCCCCAAACAGGTCACTACAGCCCCAAACAGGCCACTACAGCCCAAAACAGTCACTACAGCCCCAAACAGGCCACTACAGCTCCAAACAGGTCACTACAGCCCCAAACAGGCCACTACAGCCCCAAACAGGTCACTACAGCCCCAAACAGGCCACTACAGCCCCTAACAGTCACTACAGCCCCAAACAGGCCAATACAGCCCCAAGCAGGGCACTACAGCCCCAAACAGGTCCACTACAGCCCCAAACAGGCCACTACAGCCCCAAACAGGTCACTACAGCCCCAAACAGGTCACTACAGCCCAAAACAGGTCACTACAGCCCCAAAAAGGTCACTACAGCCCCAAACAGTCACTACAGCCCCAAACAGGTCACTACAGCCCCAAACAGGTCACTAGGTCACTACAGCCCCAAACAGGTCACTACAGCCCCAAACAGGTCACTACAGCCCCAAACAGTCACTACAGCCCCAAACAGGTCACAACAGCCCCAAACAGGTCACTACAGCCCTAAACAGGCCACTACAGCCCCAAACAGTCACTACAGCCCCAAACAGGTCACTACAGCCCCAAACAGTCACTAGAGCCCCAAACAGTCCACTACAGCCCCAAACAGGCCACTACAGCCCCAAACAGGCCACTACAGCCCCAAACAGGTAACTACAGCCCCAAACAGGTCACTACAGCCCCAAACAGACAGGTCACTACAGCCCCAAACAGGCCACTACAGCCCCAAACAGTCACTACAGCCCCAAACAGGTCACTACAGCCCCAAACAGTCACTACAGCCCCAAACAGGCCACTACAGCCCCAAACAGGTCACTACCGCCCCAAACAGTCACTACAGCCCCAAACAGGTCACTACAGCCCCAAACAGGTCACTACAGCCCCAAACAGGTAACTACAGCCCCAAACAGGTCACTACAGCCCCAAACAGTCACTACAGCCCCAAACAGGTCCACTACAGCCCCAAACAGTCACTACAGCCCCAAACAGGTCACTACAGCCCCAATCAGACACTACAGCCCCAAACAGGTAACTACAGCCCCAAACAGTCACTACAGCCCCAAACAGGCCACTACAGCCCCAAACAGGTCACTACAGTCACAAACAGGTCACTACAGCCCCAAACAGGCCACTACAGCCCCAAACAGGTCACTACAGCCCCAAACAGGCCACTACAGCCCAAAACAGTCACTACAGCCCCAAACAGGCCACTACAGCTCCAAACAGGTCACTACAGCCCCAAACAGGCCACTACAGCCCCAAACAGGTCACTACAGCCCCAAACAGTCACTACAGCCCCAAACAGGTCACTACAGCCCCAAACAGGTCACTACAGCCCCAAACAGTCACTACAGCCCCAGACAGGTCACTACAGCCCCAAACAGTCACTACAGCCCCAAACAGACAGGTCACTACAGCCCCAAACAGTCACTACAGCCCCAAACAGGTAACTACAGCCCCAAACAGGTCACTACAGCCCCAAACAGTCACTACAACCCCAAACAGTCACTACAGCCCCAAACAGGTCACTACAGCCTCAAACAGGTCACTACAGCCCCAAACAGTCACTACAGCCCCAAACAGGTCACTACAGCCCCAAACAGGTCACTACAGCCCCAAACAGTCACTACAGCCCCAAACAGTCACTACAGCCCCAAACAGACAGGTCACTACAGCCCCAAACAGGTCACTACAGCCCCAAACAGTCACTACAGCCCCAAACAGTCACTACAGCCCCAAACAGACAGGTCACTACAGCCCCAAACAGTCACTACAGCCCCAAACAGGTAACTACAGCCCCAAACAGGTCACTACAGCCCCAAACAGGTCCACTACAGCCCCAAACAGTCACTACAGCCCCAAACAGGTCACTACAGCCCCAAACAGGTCCACTACAGCCCCAAACAGACAGGTCACTACAGCCCCAAACAGTCACTACAGCCCCAAAAAGACAGGTCACTACAGCCCCAAACAGTCACTACAGCCCCAAACAGTCACTACAGCCCCAAACAGACACTACAGCCCCAAACAGTCACTACAGCCCCAACCAGACACTACAGCCCCAAACAGACACTACAGCCCCAAACAGTCACTACAGCCCCAAACAGGTCACTACAGCCCCAAACAGCCACTACAGCCCCAAACAGGCCACTACAGCCCCAAACAGGTAACTACAGCCCCAAACAGGCCACTACAGCCCCAAACAGGTAACTACAGCCCCAAACAGGTCACTACAGCCCCAAACAGGTCCACTACAGCCCCAAACAGTCACTACTGCCCCAAACAGGTAACTACAGCCCCAAACAGTCACTACAGCCCCAAACAGGTCACTACAGCCCCAAACGGGCCACTACAGCCCCAAACAGGTCACTACAGCCCCAAACAGACAGGTCACTACAGCCCCAAACAGTCACTACAGCCCCAAACAGTCACTACAGCCCCAAACAGGTAACTACAGCCCCAAACAGGTCACTACAGCCCCAAACAGTCACTACAGCCCCAAACAGGTCACTACAGCCTCAAACAGGTCACTACAGCCCCAAACAGTCACTACAGCCCCAAACAGGTCACTACAGCCCCAAACAGGTCACTACAGCCCCAAACAGTCACTACAGCCCCAAACAGGTCACTACAGCCCCAAACAGTCACTACAGCCCCAAACAGACAGGTCACTACAGCCCCAAACAGTCACTACAGCCCCAAACAGTTAACTACAGCCCCAAACAGGTCACTACAGCCCCAAACAGGTCCACTACAGCCCCAAACAGTCACTACAGCCCAAAACAGGTCACTACAGCTCCAAACAGGTCCACTACAGCCCCAAACAGACAGGTCACTACAGCCCCAAACAGTCACTACAGCCCCAAACAGACAGGTCACTACAGCCCCAAACAGTCACTACAGCCCCAAACAGTCACTACAGCCCCAAACAGACACTACAGCCCCAAACAGTCACTACAGCCCCAACCAGACACTACAGCCGCAAACAGACACTACAGCCCCAAACAGGTAACTACAGCCACAAACATGCCACTACAGCCCCAAACAGGTCACTACAGCCCCAAACACTCACTACAGCCCCAAACAGCCACTACAGCCCCAAACAGTCACTACAGCCCCAAACAGTCACTACAGCCCCAAACAGGTCACTACAGCCCCAAACAGTCACTACAGCCCCAAACAGGTCACTACAGCCCCAAACAGTCACTACAGCCGCAAACAGGTCACTACAGCCCCAAACAGGCCACTACAGCCCCAAACAGTCACTACAGCCCCAAACAGACACTACAGCCCCAAACAGGTCACTACAGCCCCAAACAGGCCACTACAGCCCCAAACAGTCACTACAGCCCCAAACAGGCCACTACAGCCCCAAACAGGTCACTACCGCCCCAAACAGTCACTACAGCCCCAAACAGGTCACTACAGCCCCAAACAGGTCACTACAGCCCCAAACAGGTAACTACAGCCCCAAACAGGTCACTACAGCCCCAAACAGTCACTACAGCCCCAAACAGGTCCACTACAGCCCCAAACAGTCACTACAGCCCCAAACAGGTCACTACAGCCCCAATCAGACACTACAGCCCCAAACAGGTAACTACAGCCCCAAACAGTCACTACAGCCCCAAACAGGCCACTACAGCCCCAAACAGGTCACTACAGTCACAAACAGGTCACTACAGCCCCAAACAGGCCACTACAGCCCCAAACAGGTCACTACAGCCCCAAACAGGCCACTACAGCCCAAAACAGTCACTACAGCCCCAAACAGGCCACTACAGCTCCAAACAGGTCACTACAGCCCCAAACAGGCCACTACAGCCCCAAACAGGTCACTACAGCCCCAAACAGGCCACTACAGCCCCTAACAGTCACTACAGCCCCAAACAGGCCACTACAGCCCCAAGCAGGGCACTACAGCCCCAAACAGGTCACTACAGCCCCAAACAGTCACTACAGCCCCAAACAGGTCACTACAGCCCCAAAAAGGTCACTACAGCCCCAAACAGTCACTACAGCCCCAAACAGTTCACTACAGCCCCAAACAGGTCACTAGGTCACTACAGCCCCAAACAGGTCACTACAGCCCCAAACAGGTCACTACAGCCCCAAACAGGTCACTACAGCCCCAAACAGTCACTACAGCCCCAAACAGGTCACTACAGCCCCAAACAGGTCACTACAGCCCTAAACAGGCCACTACAGCCCCAAACAGTCACTACAGCCCCAAACAGGTCACTACAGCCCCAAACAGTCACTACAGCCCCAAACAGTCCACTACAGCCCCAAACAGGCCACTACAGCCCCAAACAGGCCACTACAGCCCCAAACAGGTAACTACAGCCCCAAACAGGTCACTACAGCCCCAAACAGACAGGTCACTACGGCCCCAAACAGGCTACTACAGCCCCAAACAGTCACTACAGCCCCAAACAGGTCACTACAGCCCCAAACAGTCACTACAGCCCCAAACAGGCCACTACAGCCCCAAACAGGTCACTACCGCCCCAAACAGTCACTACAGCCCCAAACAGGTCACTACAGCCCCAAACAGGTCACTACAGCCCCAAACAGGTCACTACAGCCCCAAACAGGCCACTACAGCCCCAAACAGTCACTACAGCCCCAAACAGGTAACTACAGCCCCAAACAGGTCACTACAGCCCCAAACAGTCACTACAGCCCCCAACAGGTCCACTACAGCCCCAAACAGTCACTACAGCCCCGAACAGGTCACTACAGCCCCAATCAGACACTACAGCCCCAAACAGGTAACTACAGCCCCAAACAGTCGCTACAGCCCCAAACAGGCCACTACAGCCCCAAACAGGCCACTACAGTCACAAACAGGTCACTACAGCCCCAAACAGGCCACTACAGCCCCAAACAGGTCACTACAGCCCCAAACAGGCCACTACAGCCCAAAACAGTCACTACAGCCCCAAACAGGCCACTACAGCCCCAAACAGGCCACTACAGCCCCAAACAGGTCACTACAGCCCCAAACAGGCCACTACAGCCCCAAACAGGTCACTACAGCCCCAAACAGGCCACTACATCCCCTAACAGTCACTACAGCCCCAAACAGGCCACTACAGCCCCAAGCAGGGCACTACAGCCCCAAACAGGTCCACTACAGCCCCAAACAGGCCACTACAGCCCCAAACAGGTCACTACAGCCCCAAACAGGTCACTACAGCCCCAAACAGTCACTACAGCCCCAAACAGGTCACTACAGCCCCAAAAAGGTCACTACAGCCCCAAACAGGCCACTACAGCCCCAAACAGGTCACTACAGCCCCAAACAGGCCACTACAGCCCAAAACAGTCACTACAGCCCCAAACAGGCCACTACAGCCCCAAACAGGCCACTACAGCCCCAAACAGGTCACTACAGCCCCAAACAGGCCACTACAGCCCCAAACAGGTCACTACAGCCCCAAACAGGCCACTACATCCCCTAACAGTCACTACAGCCCCAAACAGGCCACTACAGCCCCAAGCAGGGCACTACAGCCCCAAACAGGTCCACTACAGCCCCAAACAGGCCACTACAGTCCCAAACAGGTCACTACAGCCCCAAACAGGTCACTACAGCCCCAAACAGTCACTACAGCCCCAAACAGGTCACTACAGCCCCAAAAAGGTCACTACAGCCCCAAACAGTCACTACAGCCCCAAACAGGTCACTACAGCCCCAAACAGGTCACTACAGCCCCAAACAGGTAACTACAGCCCCAAACAGGTCACTACAGCCCCAAACAGGTCCACTACAGCCCCAAACAGTCACTACAGCCCCAAACAGGTCACTACAGCCCCAATCAGACACTACAGCCCCAAACAGTCACTACAGCCCCAAACAGGCCTCTACAGCCCCAAACAGGTCACTACAGTCACAAACAGGTCACTACAGCCCCAAACAGACCACTACAGCCCAAAACAGTCACTATAGCCCCAAACAGGCCACTACAGCTCCAAACAGGTCACTACAGCCCCAAACAGGCCACTACAGCCCCAAACAGGTCACTACAGCCCCAAACAGGCCACTACAGCCCCTAACAGTCACTACAGCCCCAAACAGGCCAATACAGCCCCAAGCAGGGCACTACAGCCCCAAACAGGTCCACTACAGCCCCAAACAGGCCACTACAGCCCCAAACAGGTCACTACAGCCCCAAACAGGTCACTACAGCCCAAAACAGGTCACTACAGCCCCAAAAAGGTCACTACAGCCCCAAACAGTCACTACAGCCCCAAACAGGTCACTACAGCCCCAAACAGGTCACTAGGTCACTACAGCCCCAAACAGGTCACTACAGCCCCAAACAGGTCACTACAGCCCCAAACAGTCACTACAGCCCCAAACAGGTCACAACAGCCCCAAACAGGTCACTACAGCCCTAAACAGGCCACTACAGCCCCAAACAGTCACTACAGCCCCAAACAGGTCACTACAGCCCCAAACAGTCACTAGAGCCCCAAACAGTCCACTACAGCCCCAAACAGGCCACTACAGCCCCAAACAGGCCACTACAGCCCCAAACAGGTAACTACAGCCCCAAACAGGTCACTACAGCCCCAAACAGACAGGTCACTACAGCCCCAAACAGGCCACTACAGCCCCAAACAGTCACTACAGCCCCAAACAGGTCACTACAGCCCCAAACAGTCACTACAGCCCCAAACAGGCCACTACAGCCCCAAACAGGTCACTACCGCCCCAAACAGTCACTACAGCCCCAAACAGGTCACTACAGCCCCAAACAGGTCACTACAGCCCCAAACAGGTAACTACAGCCCCAAACAGGTCACTACAGCCCCAAACAGTCACTACAGCCCCAAACAGGTCCACTACAGCCCCAAACAGTCACTACAGCCCCAAACAGGTCACTACAGCCCCAATCAGACACTACAGCCCCAAACAGGTAACTACAGCCCCAAACAGTCACTACAGCCCCAAACAGGCCACTACAGCCCCAAACAGGTCACTACAGTCACAAACAGGTCACTACAGCCCCAAACAGGCCACTACAGCCCCAAACAGGTCACTACAGCCCCAAACAGGCCACTACAGCCCAAAACAGTCACTACAGCCCCAAACAGGCCACTACAGCTCCAAACAGGTCACTACAGCCCCAAACAGGCCACTACAGCCCCAAACAGGTCACTACAGCCCCAAACAGGCCACTACAGCCCCTAACAGTCACTACAGCCCCAAACAGGCCACTACAGCCCCAAGCAGGGCACTACAGCCCCAAACAGGTCCACTACAGCCCCAAACAGGCCACTACAGCCCCAAACAGGTCACTACAGCCCCAAACAGGTCACTACAGCCCCAAACAGTCACTACAGCCCCAAACAGGTCACTACAGCCCCAAACAGGTCACTACCGCCCCAAACAGTCACTACAGCCCCAAACAGGTCACTACAGCCCCAAACAGGTCACTACAGCCCCAAACAGGTAACTACAGCCCCAAACAGGTCACTACAGCCCCAAACAGACAGGTCACTACAGCCCCAAACAGGCCACTACAGCCCCAAACAGTCACTACAGCCCCAAACAGGTCACTACAGCCCCAAACAGTCACTACAGCCCCAAACAGGCCACTACAGCCCCAAACAGGTCACTACCGCCCCAAACAGTCACTACAGCCCCAAACAGGTCACTACAGCCCCAAACAGGTCACTACAGCCCCAAACAGGTAACTACAGCCCCAAACAGGTCACTACAGCCCCAAACAGTCACTACAGCCCCAAACAGGTCCACTACAGCCCCAAACAGTCACTACAGCCCCAAACAGGTCACTACAGCCCCAATCAGACACTACAGCCCCAAACAGGTAACTACAGCCCCAAACAGTCACTACAGCCCCAAACAGGCCACTACAGCCCCAAACAGGTCACTACAGTCACAAACAGGTCACTACAGCCCCAAACAGGCCACTACAGCCCCAAACAGGTCACTACAGCCCCAAACAGGCCACTACAGCCCAAAACAGTCACTACAGCCCCAAACAGGCCACTACAGCTCCAAACAGGTCACTACAGCCCCAAACAGGCCACTACAGCCCCAAACAGGTCACTACAGCCCCAAACAGGCCACTACAGCCCCAAACAGTCACTACAGCCCCCAACAGGTCCACTACAGCCCCAAACAGTCACTACAGCCCCGAACAGGTCACTACAGCCCCAATCAGACACTACAGCCCCAAACAGGTAACTACAGCCCGAAACAGGTCACTACAGCCCCAAAGAGTCACTACAGCCCCAAACAGGTCACTACAGCCCCAAACAGTCACTACATCCCCTAACAGTCACTACAGCCCCAAACAGGCCACTACAGCCCCAAGCAGGGCACTACAGCCCCAAACAGGTCCACTACAGCCCCAAACAGGCCACTACAGTCCCAAACAGGTCACTACAGCCCCAAACAGGTCACTACAGCCCCAAACAGTCACTACAGCCCCAAACAGGTCACTACAGCCCCAAAAAGGTCACTACAGCCCCAAACAGTCACTACAGCCCCAAACAGGTCACTACAGCCCCAAACAGGTCACTACAGCCCCAAACAGGTAACTACAGCCCCAAACAGGTCACTACAGCCCCAAACAGGTCCACTACAGCCCCAAACAGTCACTACAGCCCCAAACAGGTCACTACAGCCCCAATCAGACACTACAGCCCCAAACAGTCACTACAGCCCCAAACAGGCCTCTACAGCCCCAAACAGGTCACTACAGTCACAAACAGGTCACTACAGCCCCAAACAGGCCACTACAGCCCAAAACAGTCACTATAGCCCCAAACAGGCCACTACAGCTCCAAACAGGTCACTACAGCCCCAAACAGGCCACTACAGCCCCAAACAGGTCACTACAGCCCCAAACAGGCCACTACAGCCCCTAACAGTCACTACAGCCCCAAACAGGCCAATACAGCCCCAAGCAGGGCACTACAGCCCCAAACAGGTCCACTACAGCCCCAAACAGGCCACTACAGCCCCAAACAGGTCACTACAGCCCCAAACAGGTCACTACAGCCCAAAACAGGTCACTACAGCCCCAAAAAGGTCACTACAGCCCCAAACAGTCACTACAGCCCCAAACAGGTCACTACAGCCCCAAACAGGTCACTAGGTCACTACAGCCCCAAACAGGTCACTACAGCCCCAAACAGGTCACTACAGCCCCAAACAGTCACTACAGCCCCAAACAGGTCACAACAGCCCCAAACAGGTCACTACAGCCCTAAACAGGCCACTACAGCCCCAAACAGTCACTACAGCCCCAAACAGGTCACTACAGCCCCAAACAGTCACTAGAGCCCCAAACAGTCCACTACAGCCCCAAACAGGCCACTACAGCCCCAAACAGGCCACTACAGCCCCAAACAGGTAACTACAGCCCCAAACAGGTCACTACAGCCCCAAACAGACAGGTCACTACAGCCCCAAACAGGCCACTACAGCCCCAAACAGTCACTACAGCCCCAAACAGGTCACTACAGCCCCAAACAGTCACTACAGCCCCAAACAGGCCACTACAGCCCCAAACAGGTCACTACCGCCCCAAACAGTCACTACAGCCCCAAACAGGTCACTACAGCCCCAAACAGGTCACTACAGCCCCAAACAGGTAACTACAGCCCCAAACAGGTCACTACAGCCCCAAACAGTCACTACAGCCCCAAACAGGTCCACTACAGCCCCAAACAGTCACTACAGCCCCAAACAGGTCACTACAGCCCCAATCAGACACTACAGCCCCAAACAGGTAACTACAGCCCCAAACAGTCACTACAGCCCCAAACAGGCCACTACAGCCCCAAACAGGTCACTACAGTCACAAACAGGTCACTACAGCCCCAAACAGGCCACTACAGCCCCAAACAGGTCACTACAGCCCCAAACAGGCCACTACAGCCCAAAACAGTCACTACAGCCCCAAACAGGCCACTACAGCTCCAAACAGGTCACTACAGCCCCAAACAGGCCACTACAGCCCCAAACAGGTCACTACAGCCCCAAACAGGCCACTACAGCCCCTAACAGTCACTACAGCCCCAAACAGGCCACTACAGCCCCAAGCAGGGCACTACAGCCCCAAACAGGTCCACTACAGCCCCAAACAGGCCACTACAGCCCCAAACAGGTCACTACAGCCCCAAACAGGTCACTACAGCCCCAAACAGTCACTACAGCCCCAAACAGGCCACTACAGCCCCAAACAGGTCACTACAGCCCCAAACAGGCCACTACAGCCCCTAACAGTCACTACAGCCCCAAACAGGCCAATACAGCCCCAAGCAGGGCACTACAGCCCCAAACAGGTCCACTACAGCCCCAAACAGGCCACTACAGCCCCAAACAGGTCACTACAGCCCCAAACAGGTCACTACAGCCCAAAACAGGTCACTACAGCCCCAAAAAGGTCACTACAGCCCCAAACAGTCACTACAGCCCCAAACAGGTCACTACAGCCCCAAACAGGTCACTAGGTCACTACAGCCCCAAACAGGTCACTACAGCCCCAAACAGGTCACTACAGCCCCAAACAGTCACTACAGCCCCAAACAGGTCACAACAGCCCCAAACAGGTCACTACAGCCCTAAACAGGCCACTACAGCCCCAAACAGTCACTACAGCCCCAAACAGGTCACTACAGCCCCAAACAGTCACTAGAGCCCCAAACAGTCCACTACAGCCCCAAACAGGCCACTACAGCCCCAAACAGGCCACTACAGCCCCAAACAGGTAACTACAGCCCCAAACAGGTCACTACAGCCCCAAACAGACAGGTCACTACAGCCCCAAACAGGCCACTACAGCCCCAAACAGTCACTACAGCCCCAAACAGGTCACTACAGCCCCAAACAGTCACTACAGCCCCAAACAGGCCACTACAGCCCCAAACAGGTCACTACCGCCCCAAACAGTCACTACAGCCCCAAACAGGTCACTACAGCCCCAAACAGGTCACTACAGCCCCAAACAGGTAACTACAGCCCCAAACAGGTCACTACAGCCCCAAACAGTCACTACAGCCCCAAACAGGTCCACTACAGCCCCAAACAGTCACTACAGCCCCAAACAGGTCACTACAGCCCCAATCAGACACTACAGCCCCAAACAGGTAACTACAGCCCCAAACAGTCACTACAGCCCCAAACAGGCCACTACAGCCCCAAACAGGTCACTACAGTCACAAACAGGTCACTACAGCCCCAAACAGGCCACTACAGCCCCAAACAGGTCACTACAGCCCCAAACAGGCCACTACAGCCCAAAACAGTCACTACAGCCCCAAACAGGCCACTACAGCTCCAAACAGGTCACTACAGCCCCAAACAGGCCACTACAGCCCCAAACAGGTCACTACAGCCCCAAACAGGCCACTACAGCCCCTAACAGTCACTACAGCCCCAAACAGGCCACTACAGCCCCAAGCAGGGCACTACAGCCCCAAACAGGTCCACTACAGCCCCAAACAGGCCACTACAGCCCCAAACAGGTCACTACAGCCCCAAACAGGTCACTACAGCCCCAAACAGTCACTACAGCCCCAAACAGGTCACTACAGCCCCAAACAGGTCACTACCGCCCCAAACAGTCACTACAGCCCCAAACAGGTCACTACAGCCCCAAACAGGTCACTACAGCCCCAAACAGGTAACTACAGCCCCAAACAGGTCACTACAGCCCCAAACAGACAGGTCACTACAGCCCCAAACAGGCCACTACAGCCCCAAACAGTCACTACAGCCCCAAACAGGTCACTACAGCCCCAAACAGTCACTACAGCCCCAAACAGGCCACTACAGCCCCAAACAGGTCACTACCGCCCCAAACAGTCACTACAGCCCCAAACAGGTCACTACAGCCCCAAACAGGTCACTACAGCCCCAAACAGGTAACTACAGCCCCAAACAGGTCACTACAGCCCCAAACAGTCACTACAGCCCCAAACAGGTCCACTACAGCCCCAAACAGTCACTACAGCCCCAAACAGGTCACTACAGCCCCAATCAGACACTACAGCCCCAAACAGGTAACTACAGCCCCAAACAGTCACTACAGCCCCAAACAGGCCACTACAGCCCCAAACAGGTCACTACAGTCACAAACAGGTCACTACAGCCCCAAACAGGCCACTACAGCCCCAAACAGGTCACTACAGCCCCAAACAGGCCACTACAGCCCAAAACAGTCACTACAGCCCCAAACAGGCCACTACAGCTCCAAACAGGTCACTACAGCCCCAAACAGGCCACTACAGCCCCAAACAGGTCACTACAGCCCCAAACAGGCCACTACAGCCCCAAACAGTCACTACAGCCCCCAACAGGTCCACTACAGCCCCAAACAGTCACTACAGCCCCGAACAGGTCACTACAGCCCCAATCAGACACTACAGCCCCAAACAGGTAACTACAGCCCGAAACAGGTCACTACAGCCCCAAAGAGTCACTACAGCCCCAAACAGGTCACTACAGCCCCAAACAGTCACTACAGCCCCAAACAGTCACTACAGCCCCAAACAGTCACTACAGCCCCAAACAGGCCACTACAGCCCCAAACAGGTCACTACCGCCCCAAACAGTCACTACAGCCCCAAACAGGTCACTACAGCCCCAAACAGGTCACTACAGCCCCAAACAGGTCACTACAGCCCCAAACAGTCACTACAGCCCCAAACAGGTCACTACAGCCCCAAACAGGTCACTACAGCCCCAAACAGTCACTACAGCCCCAAACAGGTCACTACAGCCCCAAACAGTCACTACAGCCCCAAACGGACAGGTCACTACAGCCCCAAACAGTCACTACAGCCCCAAACAGGTAACTACAGCCCCAAACAGACAGGTCACTACAGCCCCAAACAGTCACTACAAACAGGTCACTACAGCCCCACACAGGTCACTACAAACAGGTCACTACAAACAGGTCACTACAGCCCCAAACAGGTCACTACAGCCCCAAACAGTCACTACAGCCCCAAACAGGTCACTACAGCCCCAAACAGTCACTACAGCCCCAAACGGACAGGTCACTACAGCCCCAAACAGTCACTACAGCCCCAAACAGGTCACTACAGCCCCACACAGGTCACTACAAACAGGTCACTACAAACAGGTCACTACAGCCCCAAACAGTCACTACAGCCCCAAACAGGCAACTACAACCCCAAACAGGTCACTACAGCCGCAAACAGGTCACTACAGCCCCAAACAGTCACAACAGCCCCAAACAGGTCACTACAGCCCCAAACAGGTCACTACAGCCCCAAACAGTCACTACAGCCCCAGACAGGTCACTACAGCCCCAAACAGTCACTACAGCCCCAAACAGACAGGTCACTACAGCCCCAAACAGTCACTACAGCCCCAAACAGGTAACTACAGCCCCAAACAGGTCACTACAGCCCCAAACAGTCACTACAGCCCCAAACAGTCACTACAGCCCCAAACAGGTCACTACAGCCTCAAACAGGTCACTACAGCCCCAAACAGTCACTACAGCCCCAAACAGGTCACTACAGCCCCAAACAGGTCACTACAGCCCCAAACAGTCACTACAGCCCCAAACAGTCACTACAGCCCCAAACAGACAGGTCACTACAGCCCCAAACAGTCACTACAGCCCCAAACAGGTAACTACAGCCCCAAACAGTCACTACAGCCCCAAACAGGTCACTACAGCCCCAAACAGGTCCACTACAGCCCCAAACAGACAGGTCACTACAGCCCCAAACAGTCACTACAGCCCCAAAAAGACAGGTCACTACAGCCCCAAACAGTCACTACAGCCCCAAACAGTCACTACAGCCCCAAACAGACACTACAGCCCCAAACAGTCACTACAGCCCCAACCAGACACTACAGCCCCAAACAGACACTACAGCCCCAAACAGTCACTACAGCCCCAAACAGGTCACTACAGCCCCAAACAGTCACTACATCCCCAAACAGACAGGTCACTACAGCCCCAAACAGTCACTACAGCCCCAAACAGGTCACTACAGCCCCAAACAGTCACTACAGCCCCAAACAGACAGGTCACTACAGCCCCAAACAGTCACTACAGCCCCAAACAGGTCACTACAGCCCCAAACAGGCCACTACAGCCCCAAACAGGTCACTACAGCCCCAAACAGTCACTAGAGCCCCAAACAGGTAACTACAGCCCCAAACAGGTCACTACAGCCCCAAACAGTCACTACAGCCCCAAACAGGTCACTACAGCCCCAAACAGGTCACTACAGCCCCAAACAGGTAACTACAGCCCCAAACAGGTCACTACAGCCCCAAACAGTCACTACAGCCCCAAACAGGCAACTACAACCCCAAACAGGTCACTACAGCCGCAAACAGGTCACTACAGCCCCAAACAGTCACAACAGCCCCAAACAGGTCACTACAGCCCCAAACAGGTCACTACAGCCCCAAACAGTCACTACAGCCCCAGACAGGTCACTACAGCCCCAAACAGTCACTACAGCCCCAAACAGACAGGTCACTACAGCCCCAAACAGTCACTACAGCCCCAAACAGGTAACTACAGCCCCAAACAGGTCACTACAGCCCCAAACAGTCACTACAGCCCCAAACAGTCACTACAGCCCCAAACAGGTCACTACAGCCTCAAACAGGTCACTACAGCCCCAAACAGTCACTACAGCCCCAAACAGGTCACTACAGCCCCAAACAGGTCACTACAGCCCCAAACAGTCACTACAGCCCCAAACAGTCACTACAGCCCCAAACAGACAGGTCACTACAGCCCCAAACAGTCACTACAGCCCCAAACAGGTAACTACAGCCCCAAACAGTCACTACAGCCCCAAACAGGTCACTACAGCCCCAAACAGGTCCACTACAGCCCCAAACAGACAGGTCACTACAGCCCCAAACAGTCACTACAGCCCCAAAAAGACAGGTCACTACAGCCCCAAACAGTCACTACAGCCCCAAACAGTCACTACAGCCCCAAACAGACACTACAGCCCCAAACAGTCACTACAGCCCCAACCAGACACTACAGCCCCAAACAGACACTACAGCCCCAAACAGTCACTACAGCCCCAAACAGGTCACTACAGCCCCAAACAGTCACTACATCCCCAAACAGACAGGTCACTACAGCCCCAAACAGTCACTACAGCCCCAAACAGGTCACTACAGCCCCAAACAGTCACTACAGCCCCAAACAGACAGGTCACTACAGCCCCAAACAGTCACTACAGCCCCAAACAGGTCACTACAGCCCCAAACAGGCCACTACAGCCCCAAACAGGTCACTACAGCCCCAAACAGTCACTAGAGCCCCAAACAGGTAACTACAGCCCCAAACAGGTCACTACAGCCCCAAACAGTCACTACAGCCCCAAACAGGTCACTACAGCCCCAAACAGGTCACTACAGCCCCAAACAGGTCCACTACAGCCCCAAACAGTCACTACAGCCCCAAACAGTCACTACAGCCACAAACAGGTCACTACAGCCCCAAACAGGTCACTACAGCCCCAAACAGGCCACTACAGCCCCAAACAGCCCACTACAGCCCCAAACAGACAGGTCACTACAGCCCCAAACAGTCACTACAGCCCCAAACAGACATGTCACTACAGCCCCAAACAGTCACTACAGCCCCAAACAGGTAACTACAGCCCCAAACAGGTCACTACAGCCCCAAACAGGTCACTACAGCCCCAAACAGTCACTACAGCCCCAAACAGGCCACTACAGCCCCAAACAGTCACTACAGCCCCAAACAGACAGGTCACTACAGCCCCAAACAGTCACTACAGCCCCAAACAGTCACTACAGCCCCAAACAGACACTACAGCCCCAAACAGTCACTACAGCCCCAACCAGACACTACAGCCGCAAACAGACACTACAGCCCCAAACAGGTAACTACAGCCACAAACATGCCACTACAGCCCCAAACAGGTCACTACAGCCCCAAACACTCACTACAGCCCCAAACAGCCACTACAGCCCCAAACAGTCACTACAGCCCCAAACAGTCACTACAGCCCCAAACAGGTCACTACAGCCCCAAACAGTCACTACAGCCCCAAACAGGTCACTACAGCCCCAAACAGTCACTACAGCCGCAAACAGGTCACTACAGCCCCAAACAGGCCACTACAGCCCCAAACAGTCACTACAGCCCCAAACAGACACTACAGCCCCAAACAGGTCACTACAGCCCCAAACAGGCCACTACAGCCCCAAACAGTCACTACAGCCCCAAACAGGCCACTACAGCCCCAAACAGGTCACTACCGCCCCAAACAGTCACTACAGCCCCAAACAGGTCACTACAGCCCCAAACAGGTCACTACAGCCCCAAACAGGTAACTACAGCCCCAAACAGGTCACTACAGCCCCAAACAGTCACTACAGCCCCAAACAGGTCCACTACAGCCCCAAACAGTCACTACAGCCCCAAACAGGTCACTACAGCCCCAATCAGACACTACAGCCCCAAACAGGTAACTACAGCCCCAAACAGTCACTACAGCCCCAAACAGGCCACTACAGCCCCAAACAGGTCACTACAGTCACAAACAGGTCACTACAGCCCCAAACAGGCCACTACAGCCCCAAACAGGTCACTACAGCCCCAAACAGGCCACTACAGCCCAAAACAGTCACTACAGCCCCAAACAGGCCACTACAGCTCCAAACAGGTCACTACAGCCCCAAACAGGCCACTACAGCCCCAAACAGGTCACTACAGCCCCAAACAGGCCACTACAGCCCCTAACAGTCACTACAGCCCCAAACAGGCCACTACAGCCCCAAGCAGGGCACTACAGCCCCAAACAGGTCACTACAGCCCCAAACAGTCACTACAGCCCCAAACAGGTCACTACAGCCCCAAAAAGGTCACTACAGCCCCAAACAGTCACTACAGCCCCAAACAGTTCACTACAGCCCCAAACAGGTCACTAGGTCACTACAGCCCCAAACAGGTCACTACAGCCCCAAACAGGTCACTACAGCCCCAAACAGGTCACTACAGCCCCAAACAGTCACTACAGCCCCAAACAGGTCACTACAGCCCCAAACAGGTCACTACAGCCCTAAACAGGCCACTACAGCCCCAAACAGTCACTACAGCCCCAAACAGGTCACTACAGCCCCAAACAGTCACTACAGCCCCAAACAGTCCACTACAGCCCCAAACAGGCCACTACAGCCCCAAACAGGCCACTACAGCCCCAAACAGGTAACTACAGCCCCAAACAGGTCACTACAGCCCCAAACAGACAGGTCACTACGGCCCCAAACAGGCTACTACAGCCCCAAACAGTCACTACAGCCCCAAACAGGTCACTACAGCCCCAAACAGTCACTACAGCCCCAAACAGGCCACTACAGCCCCAAACAGGTCACTACCGCCCCAAACAGTCACTACAGCCCCAAACAGGTCACTACAGCCCCAAACAGGTCACTACAGCCCCAAACAGGTCACTACAGCCCCAAACAGGCCACTACAGCCCCAAACAGTCACTACAGCCCCAAACAGGTAACTACAGCCCCAAACAGGTCACTACAGCCCCAAACAGTCACTACAGCCCCCAACAGGTCCACTACAGCCCCAAACAGTCACTACAGCCCCGAACAGGTCACTACAGCCCCAATCAGACACTACAGCCCCAAACAGGTAACTACAGCCCCAAACAGTCGCTACAGCCCCAAACAGGCCACTACAGCCCCAAACAGGCCACTACAGTCACAAACAGGTCACTACAGCCCCAAACAGGCCACTACAGCCCCAAACAGGTCACTACAGCCCCAAACAGGCCACTACAGCCCAAAACAGTCACTACAGCCCCAAACAGGCCACTACAGCCCCAAACAGGCCACTACAGCCCCAAACAGGTCACTACAGCCCCAAACAGGCCACTACAGCCCCAAACAGGTCACTACAGCCCCAAACAGGCCACTACATCCCCTAACAGTCACTACAGCCCCAAACAGGCCACTACAGCCCCAAGCAGGGCACTACAGCCCCAAACAGGTCCACTACAGCCCCAAACAGGCCACTACAGCCCCAAACAGGTCACTACAGCCCCAAACAGGTCACTACAGCCCCAAACAGTCACTACAGCCCCAAACAGGTCACTACAGCCCCAAAAAGGTCACTACAGCCCCAAACAGGCCACTACAGCCCCAAACAGGTCACTACAGCCCCAAACAGGCCACTACAGCCCAAAACAGTCACTACAGCCCCAAACAGGCCACTACAGCCCCAAACAGGCCACTACAGCCCCAAACAGGTCACTACAGCCCCAAACAGGCCACTACAGCCCCAAACAGGTCACTACAGCCCCAAACAGGCCACTACATCCCCTAACAGTCACTACAGCCCCAAACAGGCCACTACAGCCCCAAGCAGGGCACTACAGCCCCAAACAGGTCCACTACAGCCCCAAACAGGCCACTACAGTCCCAAACAGGTCACTACAGCCCCAAACAGGTCACTACAGCCCCAAACAGTCACTACAGCCCCAAACAGGTCACTACAGCCCCAAAAAGGTCACTACAGCCCCAAACAGTCACTACAGCCCCAAACAGGTCACTACAGCCCCAAACAGGTCACTACAGCCCCAAACAGGTAACTACAGCCCCAAACAGGTCACTACAGCCCCAAACAGGTCCACTACAGCCCCAAACAGTCACTACAGCCCCAAACAGGTCACTACAGCCCCAATCAGACACTACAGCCCCAAACAGTCACTACAGCCCCAAACAGGCCTCTACAGCCCCAAACAGGTCACTACAGTCACAAACAGGTCACTACAGCCCCAAACAGGCCACTACAGCCCAAAACAGTCACTATAGCCCCAAACAGGCCACTACAGCTCCAAACAGGTCACTACAGCCCCAAACAGGCCACTACAGCCCCAAACAGGTCACTACAGCCCCAAACAGGCCACTACAGCCCCTAACAGTCACTACAGCCCCAAACAGGCCAATACAGCCCCAAGCAGGGCACTACAGCCCCAAACAGGTCCACTACAGCCCCAAACAGGCCACTACAGCCCCAAACAGGTCACTACAGCCCCAAACAGGTCACTACAGCCCAAAACAGGTCACTACAGCCCCAAAAAGGTCACTACAGCCCCAAACAGTCACTACAGCCCCAAACAGGTCACTACAGCCCCAAACAGGTCACTAGGTCACTACAGCCCCAAACAGGTCACTACAGCCCCAAACAGGTCACTACAGCCCCAAACAGTCACTACAGCCCCAAACAGGTCACAACAGCCCCAAACAGGTCACTACAGCCCTAAACAGGCCACTACAGCCCCAAACAGTCACTACAGCCCCAAACAGGTCACTACAGCCCCAAACAGTCACTAGAGCCCCAAACAGTCCACTACAGCCCCAAACAGGCCACTACAGCCCCAAACAGGCCACTACAGCCCCAAACAGGTAACTACAGCCCCAAACAGGTCACTACAGCCCCAAACAGACAGGTCACTACAGCCCCAAACAGGCCACTACAGCCCCAAACAGTCACTACAGCCCCAAACAGGTCACTACAGCCCCAAACAGTCACTACAGCCCCAAACAGGCCACTACAGCCCCAAACAGGTCACTACCGCCCCAAACAGTCACTACAGCCCCAAACAGGTCACTACAGCCCCAAACAGGTCACTACAGCCCCAAACAGGTAACTACAGCCCCAAACAGGTCACTACAGCCCCAAACAGTCACTACAGCCCCAAACAGGTCCACTACAGCCCCAAACAGTCACTACAGCCCCAAACAGGTCACTACAGCCCCAATCAGACACTACAGCCCCAAACAGGTAACTACAGCCCCAAACAGTCACTACAGCCCCAAACAGGCCACTACAGCCCCAAACAGGTCACTACAGTCACAAACAGGTCACTACAGCCCCAAACAGGCCACTACAGCCCCAAACAGGTCACTACAGCCCCAAACAGGCCACTACAGCCCAAAACAGTCACTACAGCCCCAAACAGGCCACTACAGCTCCAAACAGGTCACTACAGCCCCAAACAGGCCACTACAGCCCCAAACAGGTCACTACAGCCCCAAACAGGCCACTACAGCCCCTAACAGTCACTACAGCCCCAAACAGGCCACTACAGCCCCAAGCAGGGCACTACAGCCCCAAACAGGTCCACTACAGCCCCAAACAGGCCACTACAGCCCCAAACAGGTCACTACAGCCCCAAACAGGTCACTACAGCCCCAAACAGTCACTACAGCCCCAAACAGGTCACTACAGCCCCAAACAGGTCACTACCGCCCCAAACAGTCACTACAGCCCCAAACAGGTCACTACAGCCCCAAACAGGTCACTACAGCCCCAAACAGGTAACTACAGCCCCAAACAGGTCACTACAGCCCCAAACAGACAGGTCACTACAGCCCCAAACAGGCCACTACAGCCCCAAACAGTCACTACAGCCCCAAACAGGTCACTACAGCCCCAAACAGTCACTACAGCCCCAAACAGGCCACTACAGCCCCAAACAGGTCACTACCGCCCCAAACAGTCACTACAGCCCCAAACAGGTCACTACAGCCCCAAACAGGTCACTACAGCCCCAAACAGGTAACTACAGCCCCAAACAGGTCACTACAGCCCCAAACAGTCACTACAGCCCCAAACAGGTCCACTACAGCCCCAAACAGTCACTACAGCCCCAAACAGGTCACTACAGCCCCAATCAGACACTACAGCCCCAAACAGGTAACTACAGCCCCAAACAGTCACTACAGCCCCAAACAGGCCACTACAGCCCCAAACAGGTCACTACAGTCACAAACAGGTCACTACAGCCCCAAACAGGCCACTACAGCCCCAAACAGGTCACTACAGCCCCAAACAGGCCACTACAGCCCAAAACAGTCACTACAGCCCCAAACAGGCCACTACAGCTCCAAACAGGTCACTACAGCCCCAAACAGGCCACTACAGCCCCAAACAGGTCACTACAGCCCCAAACAGGCCACTACAGCCCCAAACAGTCACTACAGCCCCCAACAGGTCCACTACAGCCCCAAACAGTCACTACAGCCCCGAACAGGTCACTACAGCCCCAATCAGACACTACAGCCCCAAACAGGTAACTACAGCCCGAAACAGGTCACTACAGCCCCAAAGAGTCACTACAGCCCCAAACAGGTCACTACAGCCCCAAACAGTCACTACAGCCCCAAACAGTCACTACAGCCCCAAACAGTCACTACAGCCCCAAACAGGCCACTACAGCCCCAAACAGGTCACTACCGCCCCAAACAGTCACTACAGCCCCAAACAGGTCACTACAGCCCCAAACAGGTCACTACAGCCCCAAACAGGCCACTACAGCCCCAAACAGGTCACTACAGCCCCAAACAGGTCACTACAGCCCAAAACAGGTCACTACAGCCCCAAAAAGGTCACTACAGCCCCAAACAGTCACTACAGCCCCAAACAGGTCACTACAGCCCCAAACAGGTCACTAGGTCACTACAGCCCCAAACAGGTCACTACAGCCCCAAACAGGTCACTACAGCCCCAAACAGTCACTACAGCCCCAAACAGGTCACAACAGCCCCAAACAGGTCACTACAGCCCTAAACAGGCCACTACAGCCCCAAACAGTCACTACAGCCCCAAACAGGTCACTACAGCCCCAAACAGTCACTAGAGCCCCAAACAGTCCACTACAGCCCCAAACAGGCCACTACAGCCCCAAACAGGCCACTACAGCCCCAAACAGGTAACTACAGCCCCAAACAGGTCACTACAGCCCCAAACAGACAGGTCACTACAGCCCCAAACAGGCCACTACAGCCCCAAACAGTCACTACAGCCCCAAACAGGTCACTACAGCCCCAAACAGTCACTACAGCCCCAAACAGGCCACTACAGCCCCAAACAGGTCACTACCGCCCCAAACAGTCACTACAGCCCCAAACAGGTCACTACAGCCCCAAACAGGTCACTACAGCCCCAAACAGGTAACTACAGCCCCAAACAGGTCACTACAGCCCCAAACAGTCACTACAGCCCCAAACAGGTCCACTACAGCCCCAAACAGTCACTACAGCCCCAAACAGGTCACTACAGCCCCAATCAGACACTACAGCCCCAAACAGGTAACTACAGCCCCAAACAGTCACTACAGCCCCAAACAGGCCACTACAGCCCCAAACAGGTCACTACAGTCACAAACAGGTCACTACAGCCCCAAACAGGCCACTACAGCCCCAAACAGGTCACTACAGCCCCAAACAGGCCACTACAGCCCAAAACAGTCACTACAGCCCCAAACAGGCCACTACAGCTCCAAACAGGTCACTACAGCCCCAAACAGGCCACTACAGCCCCAAACAGGTCACTACAGCCCCAAACAGGCCACTACAGCCCCTAACAGTCACTACAGCCCCAAACAGGCCACTACAGCCCCAAGCAGGGCACTACAGCCCCAAACAGGTCCACTACAGCCCCAAACAGGCCACTACAGCCCCAAACAGGTCACTACAGCCCCAAACAGGTCACTACAGCCCCAAACAGTCACTACAGCCCCAAACAGGTCACTACAGCCCCAAACAGGTCACTACCGCCCCAAACAGTCACTACAGCCCCAAACAGGTCACTACAGCCCCAAACAGGTCACTACAGCCCCAAACAGGTAACTACAGCCCCAAACAGGTCACTACAGCCCCAAACAGACAGGTCACTACAGCCCCAAACAGGCCACTACAGCCCCAAACAGTCACTACAGCCCCAAACAGGTCACTACAGCCCCAAACAGTCACTACAGCCCCAAACAGGCCACTACAGCCCCAAACAGGTCACTACCGCCCCAAACAGTCACTACAGCCCCAAACAGGTCACTACAGCCCCAAACAGGTCACTACAGCCCCAAACAGGTAACTACAGCCCCAAACAGGTCACTACAGCCCCAAACAGTCACTACAGCCCCAAACAGGTCCACTACAGCCCCAAACAGTCACTACAGCCCCAAACAGGTCACTACAGCCCCAATCAGACACTACAGCCCCAAACAGGTAACTACAGCCCCAAACAGTCACTACAGCCCCAAACAGGCCACTACAGCCCCAAACAGGTCACTACAGTCACAAACAGGTCACTACAGCCCCAAACAGGCCACTACAGCCCCAAACAGGTCACTACAGCCCCAAACAGGCCACTACAGCCCAAAACAGTCACTACAGCCCCAAACAGGCCACTACAGCTCCAAACAGGTCACTACAGCCCCAAACAGGCCACTACAGCCCCAAACAGGTCACTACAGCCCCAAACAGGCCACTACAGCCCCAAACAGTCACTACAGCCCCCAACAGGTCCACTACAGCCCCAAACAGTCACTACAGCCCCGAACAGGTCACTACAGCCCCAATCAGACACTACAGCCCCAAACAGGTAACTACAGCCCGAAACAGGTCACTACAGCCCCAAAGAGTCACTACAGCCCCAAACAGGTCACTACAGCCCCAAACAGTCACTACAGCCCCAAACAGTCACTACAGCCCCAAACAGTCACTACAGCCCCAAACAGGCCACTACAGCCCCAAACAGGTCACTACCGCCCCAAACAGTCACTACAGCCCCAAACAGGTCACTACAGCCCCAAACAGGTCACTACAGCCCCAAACAGGTCACTACAGCCCCAAACAGTCACTACAGCCCCAAACAGGTCACTACAGCCCCAAACAGGTCACTACAGCCCCAAACAGTCACTACAGCCCCAAACAGGTCACTACAGCCCCAAACAGTCACTACAGCCCCAAACGGACAGGTCACTACAGCCCCAAACAGTCACTACAGCCCCAAACAGGTAACTACAGCCCCAAACAGACAGGTCACTACAGCCCCAAACAGTCACTACAAACAGGTCACTACAGCCCCACACAGGTCACTACAAACAGGTCACTACAAACAGGTCACTACAGCCCCAAACAGGTCACTACAGCCCCAAACAGTCACTACAGCCCCAAACAGGTCACTACAGCCCCAAACAGTCACTACAGCCCCAAACGGACAGGTCACTACAGCCCCAAACAGTCACTACAGCCCCAAACAGGTCACTACAGCCCCACACAGGTCACTACAAACAGGTCACTACAAACAGGTCACTACAGCCCCAAACAGTCACTACAGCCCCAAACAGGCAACTACAACCCCAAACAGGTCACTACAGCCGCAAACAGGTCACTACAGCCCCAAACAGTCACAACAGCCCCAAACAGGTCACTACAGCCCCAAACAGGTCACTACAGCCCCAAACAGTCACTACAGCCCCAGACAGGTCACTACAGCCCCAAACAGTCACTACAGCCCCAAACAGACAGGTCACTACAGCCCCAAACAGTCACTACAGCCCCAAACAGGTAACTACAGCCCCAAACAGGTCACTACAGCCCCAAACAGTCACTACAGCCCCAAACAGTCACTACAGCCCCAAACAGGTCACTACAGCCTCAAACAGGTCACTACAGCCCCAAACAGTCACTACAGCCCCAAACAGGTCACTACAGCCCCAAACAGGTCACTACAGCCCCAAACAGTCACTACAGCCCCAAACAGTCACTACAGCCCCAAACAGACAGGTCACTACAGCCCCAAACAGTCACTACAGCCCCAAACAGGTAACTACAGCCCCAAACAGTCACTACAGCCCCAAACAGGTCACTACAGCCCCAAACAGGTCCACTACAGCCCCAAACAGACAGGTCACTACAGCCCCAAACAGTCACTACAGCCCCAAAAAGACAGGTCACTACAGCCCCAAACAGTCACTACAGCCCCAAACAGTCACTACAGCCCCAAACAGACACTACAGCCCCAAACAGTCACTACAGCCCCAACCAGACACTACAGCCCCAAACAGACACTACAGCCCCAAACAGTCACTACAGCCCCAAACAGGTCACTACAGCCCCAAACAGTCACTACATCCCCAAACAGACAGGTCACTACAGCCCCAAACAGTCACTACAGCCCCAAACAGGTCACTACAGCCCCAAACAGTCACTACAGCCCCAAACAGACAGGTCACTACAGCCCCAAACAGTCACTACAGCCCCAAACAGGTCACTACAGCCCCAAACAGGCCACTACAGCCCCAAACAGGTCACTACAGCCCCAAACAGTCACTAGAGCCCCAAACAGGTAACTACAGCCCCAAACAGGTCACTACAGCCCCAAACAGTCACTACAGCCCCAAAAAGACAGGTCACTACAGCCCCAAACAGTCACTACAGCCCCAAACAGTCACTACAGCCCCAAACAGACACTACAGCCCCAAACAGTCACTACAGCCCCAACCAGACACTACAGCCCCAAACAGACACTACAGCCCCAAACAGTCACTACAGCCCCAAACAGGTCACTACAGCCCCAAACAGTCACTACATCCCCAAACAGACAGGTCACTACAGCCCCAAACAGTCACTACAGCCCCAAACAGGTCACTACAGCCCCAAACAGTCACTACAGCCCCAAACAGACAGGTCACTACAGCCCCAAACAGTCACTACAGCCCCAAACAGGTCACTACAGCCCCAAACAGGCCACTACAGCCCCAAACAGGTCACTACAGCCCCAAACAGTCACTAGAGCCCCAAACAGGTAACTACAGCCCCAAACAGGTCACTACAGCCCCAAACAGTCACTACAGCCCCAAACAGGTCACTACAGCCCCAAACAGGTCACTACAGCCCCAAACAGGTCCACTACAGCCCCAAACAGTCACTACAGCCCCAAACAGTCACTACAGCCACAAACAGGTCACTACAGCCCCAAACAGGTCACTACAGCCCCAAACAGGCCACTACAGCCCCAAACAGCCCACTACAGCCCCAAACAGACAGGTCACTACAGCCCCAAACAGTCACTACAGCCCCAAACAGACATGTCACTACAGCCCCAAACAGTCACTACAGCCCCAAACAGGTAACTACAGCCCCAAACAGGTCACTACAGCCCCAAACAGGTCACTACAGCCCCAAACAGTCACTACAGCCCCAAACAGGCCACTACAGCCCCAAACAGTCACTACAGCCCCAAACAGACACTACAGCCCCAAACAGGTAACTACAGCCCCAAACAGTCACTACAGCCCCAAACAGGTCACTACAGCCCCAAACAGGTCACTACAGCCCCAAACAGTCACTACAGCCCCAAACAGGTCACTACAGCCCCAAACAGGTCACTACAGCCCCAAACAGTCACTACAGCCCCAGACAGGTCACTACAGCCCCAAACAGTCACTACAGCCCCAAACAGGCCACTACAGCCCCAAACAGGTCACTACAGCCCCAAACAGGCCACTACAGCCCAAAACAGTCACTATAGCCCCAAACAGGCCACTACAGCTCCAAACAGGTCACTACAGCCCCAAACAGGCCACTACAGCCCCAAACAGGTCACTACAGCCCCAAACAGGCCACTACAGCCCCTAACAGTCACTACAGCCCCAAACAGGCCAATACAGCCCCAAGCAGGGCACTACAGCCCCAAACAGGTCACTACAGCCCCAAACAGGCCACTACAGCCCCAAACAGGTCACTACAGCCCCAAACAGGCCACTACAGCCCCTAACAGTCACTACAGCCCCAAACAGGCCAATACAGCCCCAAGCAGGGCACTACAGCCCCAAACAGGTCCACTACAGCCCCAAACAGGCCACTACAGCCCCAAACAGGTCACTACAGCCCCAAACAGGTCACTACAGCCCAAAACAGGTCACTACAGCCCCAAAAAGGTCACTACAGCCCCAAACAGTCACTACAGCCCCAAACAGGTCACTACAGCCCCAAACAGGTCACTAGGTCACTACAGCCCCAAACAGGTCACTACAGCCCCAAACAGGTCACTACAGCCCCAAACAGGCCACTACAGCCCCAAACAGGTCACTACAGCCCCAAACAGGTCACTACAGCCCAAAACAGGTCACTACAGCCCCAAACAGGTCACTAGGTCACTACAGCCCCAAACAGGTCACTACAGCCCCAAACAGGTCACTACAGCCCCAAACAGTCACTACAGCCCCAAACAGGTCACAACAGCCCCAAACAGGTCACTACAGCCCTAAACAGGCCACTACAGCCCCAAACAGTCACTACAGCCCCAAACAGGTCACTACAGCCCCAAACAGTCACTAGAGCCCCAAACAGTCCACTACAGCCCCAAACAGGCCACTACAGCCCCAAACAGGCCACTACAGCCCCAAACAGGTAACTACAGCCCCAAACAGGTCACTACAGCCCCAAACAGACAGGTCACTACAGCCCCAAACAGGCCACTACAGCCCCAAACAGTCACTACAGCCCCAAACAGGTCACTACAGCCCCAAACAGTCACTACAGCCCCAAACAGGCCACTACAGCCCCAAACAGGTCACTACCGCCCCAAACAGTCACTACAGCCCCAAACAGGTCACTACAGCCCCAAACAGGTCACTACAGCCCCAAACAGGTAACTACAGCCCCAAACAGGTCACTACAGCCCCAAACAGTCACTACAGCCCCAAACAGGTCCACTACAGCCCCAAACAGTCACTACAGCCCCAAACAGGTCACTACAGCCCCAATCAGACACTACAGCCCCAAACAGGTAACTACAGCCCCAAACAGTCACTACAGCCCCAAACAGGCCACTACAGCCCCAAACAGGTCACTACAGTCACAAACAGGTCACTACAGCCCCAAACAGGCCACTACAGCCCCAAACAGGTCACTACAGCCCCAAACAGGCCACTACAGCCCAAAACAGTCACTACAGCCCCAAACAGGCCACTACAGCTCCAAACAGGTCACTACAGCCCCAAACAGGCCACTACAGCCCCAAACAGGTCACTACAGCCCCAAACAGGCCACTACAGCCCCTAACAGTCACTACAGCCCCAAACAGGCCACTACAGCCCCAAGCAGGGCACTACAGCCCCAAACAGGTCCACTACAGCCCCAAACAGGCCACTACAGCCCCAAACAGGTCACTACAGCCCCAAACAGGTCACTACAGCCCCAAACAGTCACTACAGCCCCAAACAGGTCACTACAGCCCCAAACAGGTCACTACCGCCCCAAACAGTCACTACAGCCCCAAACAGGTCACTACAGCCCCAAACAGGTCACTACAGCCCCAAACAGGTAACTACAGCCCCAAACAGGTCACTACAGCCCCAAACAGACAGGTCACTACAGCCCCAAACAGGCCACTACAGCCCCAAACAGTCACTACAGCCCCAAACAGGTCACTACAGCCCCAAACAGTCACTACAGCCCCAAACAGGCCACTACAGCCCCAAACAGGTCACTACCGCCCCAAACAGTCACTACAGCCCCAAACAGGTCACTACAGCCCCAAACAGGTCACTACAGCCCCAAACAGGTAACTACAGCCCCAAACAGGTCACTACAGCCCCAAACAGTCACTACAGCCCCAAACAGGTCCACTACAGCCCCAAACAGTCACTACAGCCCCAAACAGGTCACTACAGCCCCAATCAGACACTACAGCCCCAAACAGGTAACTACAGCCCCAAACAGTCACTACAGCCCCAAACAGGCCACTACAGCCCCAAACAGGTCACTACAGTCACAAACAGGTCACTACAGCCCCAAACAGGCCACTACAGCCCCAAACAGGTCACTACAGCCCCAAACAGGCCACTACAGCCCAAAACAGTCACTACAGCCCCAAACAGGCCACTACAGCTCCAAACAGGTCACTACAGCCCCAAACAGGCCACTACAGCCCCAAACAGGTCACTACAGCCCCAAACAGGCCACTACAGCCCCAAACAGTCACTACAGCCCCCAACAGGTCCACTACAGCCCCAAACAGTCACTACAGCCCCGAACAGGTCACTACAGCCCCAATCAGACACTACAGCCCCAAACAGGTAACTACAGCCCGAAACAGGTCACTACAGCCCCAAAGAGTCACTACAGCCCCAAACAGGTCACTACAGCCCCAAACAGTCACTACAGCCCCAAACAGTCACTACAGCCCCAAACAGTCACTACAGCCCCAAACAGGCCACTACAGCCCCAAACAGGTCACTACCGCCCCAAACAGTCACTACAGCCCCAAACAGGTCACTACAGCCCCAAACAGGTCACTACAGCCCCAAACAGGTCACTACAGCCCCAAACAGTCACTACAGCCCCAAACAGGTCACTACAGCCCCAAACAGTCACTACAGCCCCAAACGGACAGGTCACTACAGCCCCAAACAGTCACTACAGCCCCAAACAGGTAACTACAGCCCCAAACAGACAGGTCACTACAGCCCCAAACAGTCACTACAAACAGGTCACTACAGCCCCACACAGGTCACTACAAACAGGTCACTACAAACAGGTCACTACAGCCCCAAACAGGTCACTACAGCCCCAAACAGTCACTACAGCCCCAAACAGGTCACTACAGCCCCAAACAGTCACTACAGCCCCAAACGGACAGGTCACTACAGCCCCAAACAGTCACTACAGCCCCAAACAGGTCACTACAGCCCCCAACAGTCACTACAAACAGGTCACTACAGCCCCACACAGGTCACTACAAACAGGTCACTACAAACAGGTCACTACAGCCCCAAACAGTCACTACAGCCCCAAACAGGCAACTACAACCCCAAACAGGTCACTACAGCCGCAAACAGGTCACTACAGCCCCAAACAGTCACAACAGCCCCAAACAGGTCACTACAGCCCCAAACAGGTCACTACAGCCCCAAACAGTCACTACAGCCCCAGACAGGTCACTACAGCCCCAAACAGTCACTACAGCCCCAAACAGACAGGTCACTACAGCCCCAAACAGTCACTACAGCCCCAAACAGGTAACTACAGCCCCAAACAGGTCACTACAGCCCCAAACAGTCACTACAGCCCCAAACAGTCACTACAGCCCCAAACAGGTCACTACAGCCTCAAACAGGTCACTACAGCCCCAAACAGTCACTACAGCCCCAAACAGGTCACTACAGCCCCAAACAGGTCACTACAGCCCCAAACAGTCACTACAGCCCCAAACAGTCACTACAGCCCCAAACAGACAGGTCACTACAGCCCCAAACAGTCACTACAGCCCCAAACAGGTAACTACAGCCCCAAACAGTCACTACAGCCCCAAACAGGTCACTACAGCCCCAAACAGGTCCACTACAGCCCCAAACAGACAGGTCACTACAGCCCCAAACAGTCACTACAGCCCCAAAAAGACAGGTCACTACAGCCCCAAACAGTCACTACAGCCCCAAACAGTCACTACAGCCCCAAACAGACACTACAGCCCCAAACAGTCACTACAGCCCCAACCAGACACTACAGCCCCAAACAGACACTACAGCCCCAAACAGTCACTACAGCCCCAAACAGGTCACTACAGCCCCAAACAGTCACTACATCCCCAAACAGACAGGTCACTACAGCCCCAAACAGTCACTACAGCCCCAAACAGGTCACTACAGCCCCAAACAGTCACTACAGCCCCAAACAGACAGGTCACTACAGCCCCAAACAGTCACTACAGCCCCAAACAGGTCACTACAGCCCCAAACAGGCCACTACAGCCCCAAACAGGTCACTACAGCCCCAAACAGTCACTAGAGCCCCAAACAGGTAACTACAGCCCCAAACAGGTCACTACAGCCCCAAACAGTCACTACAGCCCCAAACAGGTCACTACAGCCCCAAACAGGTCACTACAGCCCCAAACAGGTCCACTACAGCCCCAAACAGTCACTACAGCCCCAAACAGTCACTACAGCCACAAACAGGTCACTACAGCCCCAAACAGGTCACTACAGCCCCAAACAGGCCACTACAGCCCCAAACAGCCCACTACAGCCCCAAACAGACAGGTCACTACAGCCCCAAACAGTCACTACAGCCCCAAACAGACATGTCACTACAGCCCCAAACAGTCACTACAGCCCCAAACAGGTAACTACAGCCCCAAACAGGTCACTACAGCCCCAAACAGGTCACTACAGCCCCAAACAGTCACTACAGCCCCAAACAGGCCACTACAGCCCCAAACAGTCACTACAGCCCCAAACAGACACTACAGCCCCAAACAGGTAACTACAGCCCCAAACAGTCACTACAGCCCCAAACAGGTCACTACAGCCCCAAACAGGTCACTACAGCCCCAAACAGTCACTACAGCCCCAAACAGGTCACTACAGCCCCAAACAGGTCACTACAGCCCCAAACAGTCACTACAGCCCCAGACAGGTCACTACAGCCCCAAACAGTCACTACAGCCCCAAACAGACAGGTCACTACAGCCCCAAACAGTCACTACAGCCCCAAACAGGTAACTACAGCCCCAAACAGGTCACTACAGCCCCAAACAGTCACTACAGCCCCAAACAGGTCACTACAGCCTCAAACAGGTCACTACAGCCCCAAACAGTCACTACAGCCCCAAACAGGTCACTACAGCCCCAAACAGGTCACTACAGCCCCAAACAGTCACTACAGCCCCAAACAGGTCACTACAGCCCCAAACAGTCACTACAGCCCCAAACAGACAGGTCACTACAGCCCCAAACAGTCACTACAGCCCCAAACAGGTAACTACAGCCCCAAACAGGTCACTACAGCCCCAAACAGGTCCACTACAGCCTCAAACAGTCACTACAGCCCCAAACAGGTCACTACAGCCCCAAACAGGTCCACTACAGCCCCAAACAGACAGGTCACTACAGCCCCAAACAGTCACTACAGCCCCAAACAGACAGGTCACTACAGCCCCAAACAGTCACTACAGCCCCAAACAGTCACTACAGCCCCAAACAGACACTACAGCCCCAAACAGTCACTACAGCCCCAACCAGACACTACAGCCCCAAACAGACACTACAGCCCCAAACAGTCACTACAGCCCCAAACCGGCCACTACAGCCCCAAACAGGTCACTACAGCCCCAAACAGGCCACTACAGCCCCAAACAGGCCACTACAGCCCCAAACAGGTAACTACAGCCCCAAACAGGTAACTACAGCCCCAAACAGGCCACTACAGCCCCAAACAGGCCAATACAGCCCCAAGCAGGGCACTACAGCCCCAAACAGGTCCACTACAGCCCCAAACAGGCCACTACAGCCCCAAACAGGTCACTACAGCCCCAAACAGGTCACTACAGCCCAAAACAGGTCACTACAGCCCCAAAAAGGTCACTACAGCCCCAAACAGTCACTACAGCCCCAAACAGGTCACTACAGCCCCAAACAGGTCACTAGGTCACTACAGCCCCAAACAGGTCACTACAGCCCCAAACAGGTCACTACAGCCCCAAACAGTCACTACAGCCCCAAACAGGTCACAACAGCCCCAAACAGGTCACTACAGCCCTAAACAGGCCACTACAGCCCCAAACAGTCACTACAGCCCCAAACAGGTCACTACAGCCCCAAACAGTCACTAGAGCCCCAAACAGTCCACTACAGCCCCAAACAGGCCACTACAGCCCCAAACAGGCCACTACAGCCCCAAACAGGTAACTACAGCCCCAAACAGGTCACTACAGCCCCAAACAGACAGGTCACTACAGCCCCAAACAGGCCACTACAGCCCCAAACAGTCACTACAGCCCCAAACAGGTCACTACAGCCCCAAACAGTCACTACAGCCCCAAACAGGCCACTACAGCCCCAAACAGGTCACTACCGCCCCAAACAGTCACTACAGCCCCAAACAGGTCACTACAGCCCCAAACAGGTCACTACAGCCCCAAACAGGTAACTACAGCCCCAAACAGGTCACTACAGCCCCAAACAGTCACTACAGCCCCAAACAGGTCCACTACAGCCCCAAACAGTCACTACAGCCCCAAACAGGTCACTACAGCCCCAATCAGACACTACAGCCCCAAACAGGTAACTACAGCCCCAAACAGTCACTACAGCCCCAAACAGGCCACTACAGCCCCAAACAGGTCACTACAGTCACAAACAGGTCACTACAGCCCCAAACAGGCCACTACAGCCCCAAACAGGTCACTACAGCCCCAAACAGGCCACTACAGCCCAAAACAGTCACTACAGCCCCAAACAGGCCACTACAGTTCCAAACAGGTCACTACAGCCCCAAACAGGCCACTACAGCCCCAAACAGGTCACTACAGCCCCAAACAGGCCACTACAGCCCCTAACAGTCACTACAGCCCCAAACAGGCCACTACAGCCCCAAGCAGGGCACTACAGCCCCAAACAGGTCCACTACAGCCCCAAACAGGCCACTACAGCCCCAAACAGGTCACTACAGCCCCAAACAGGTCACTACAGCCCCAAACAGTCACTACAGCCCCAAACAGGTCACTACAGCCCCAAACAGGTCACTACCGCCCCAAACAGTCACTACAGCCCCAAACAGGTCACTACAGCCCCAAACAGGTCACTACAGCCCCAAACAGGTAACTACAGCCCCAAACAGGTCACTACAGCCCCAAACAGACAGGTCACTACAGCCCCAAACAGGCCACTACAGCCCCAAACAGTCACTACAGCCCCAAACAGGTCACTACAGCCCCAAACAGTCACTACAGCCCCAAACAGGCCACTACAGCCCCAAACAGGTCACTACCGCCCCAAACAGTCACTACAGCCCCAAACAGGTCACTACAGCCCCAAACAGGTCACTACAGCCCCAAACAGGTAACTACAGCCCCAAACAGGTCACTACAGCCCCAAACAGTCACTACAGCCCCAAACAGGTCCACTACAGCCCCAAACAGTCACTACAGCCCCAAACAGGTCACTACAGCCCCAATCAGACACTACAGCCCCAAACAGGTAACTACAGCCCCAAACAGGTCACTACAGCCCCAAACAGGTAACTACAGCCCCAAACAGGTCACTACAGCCCCAAACAGTCACTACAGCCCCAAACAGGTCCACTACAGCCCCAAACAGTCACTACAGCCCCAAACAGGTCACTACAGCCCCAATCAGACACTACAGCCCCAAACAGGTCACTACAGCCCCAAACAGGCCACTACAGCCCCAAACAGGTCACTACAGCCCCAAACAGGCCACTACAGCCCAAAACAGTCACTACAGCCCCAAACAGGCCACTACAGCCCCAAACAGGCCACTACAGCCCCAAACAGGTCACTACAGCCCCAAACAGGCCACTACAGCCCCAAACAGTCACTACAGCCCCCAACAGGTCCACTACAGCCCCAAACAGTCACTACAGCCCCGAACAGGTCACTACAGCCCCAATCAGACACTACAGCCCCAAACAGGTAACTACAGCCCGAAACAGGTCACTACAGCCCCAAAGAGTCACTACAGCCCCAAACAGGTCACTACAGCCCCAAACAGTCACTACAGCCCCAAACAGTCACTACAGCCCCAAACAGTCACTACAGCCCCAAACAGGCCACTACAGCCCCAAACAGGTCACTACCGCCCCAAACAGTCACTACAGCCCCAAACAGGTCACTACAGCCCCAAACAGGTCACTACAGCCCCAAACAGGTCACTACAGCCCCAAACAGTCACTACAGCCCCAAACAGGTCACTACAGCCCCAAACAGGTCACTACAGCCCCAAACAGTCACTACAGCCCCAAACAGGTCACTACAGCCCCAAACAGTCACTACAGCCCCAAACGGACAGGTCACTACAGCCCCAAACAGTCACTACAGCCCCAAACAGGTAACTACAGCCCCAAACAGACAGGTCACTACAGCCCCAAACAGTCACTACAAACAGGTCACTACAGCCCCACACAGGTCACTACAAACAGGTCACTACAAACAGGTCACTACAGCCCCAAACAGGTCACTACAGCCCCAAACAGTCACTACAGCCCCAAACAGGTCACTACAGCCCCAAACAGTCACTACAGCCCCAAACGGACAGGTCACTACAGCCCCAAACAGTCACTACAGCCCCAAACAGGTCACTACAGCCCCCAACAGTCACTACAAACAGGTCACTACAGCCCCACACAGGTCACTACAAACAGGTCACTACAAACAGGTCACTACAGCCCCAAACAGTCACTACAGCCCCAAACAGGCAACTACAACCCCAAACAGGTCACTACAGCCGCAAACAGGTCACTACAGCCCCAAACAGTCACAACAGCCCCAAACAGGTCACTACAGCCCCAAACAGGTCACTACAGCCCCAAACAGTCACTACAGCCCCAGACAGGTCACTACAGCCCCAAACAGTCACTACAGCCCCAAACAGACAGGTCACTACAGCCCCAAACAGTCACTACAGCCCCAAACAGGTAACTACAGCCCCAAACAGGTCACTACAGCCCCAAACAGTCACTACAGCCCCAAACAGTCACTACAGCCCCAAACAGGTCACTACAGCCTCAAACAGGTCACTACAGCCCCAAACAGTCACTACAGCCCCAAACAGGTCACTACAGCCCCAAACAGGTCACTACAGCCCCAAACAGTCACTACAGCCCCAAACAGTCACTACAGCCCCAAACAGACAGGTCACTACAGCCCCAAACAGTCACTACAGCCCCAAACAGGTAACTACAGCCCCAAACAGTCACTACAGCCCCAAACAGGTCACTACAGCCCCAAACAGGTCCACTACAGCCCCAAACAGACAGGTCACTACAGCCCCAAACAGTCACTACAGCCCCAAAAAGACAGGTCACTACAGCCCCAAACAGTCACTACAGCCCCAAACAGTCACTACAGCCCCAAACAGACACTACAGCCCCAAACAGTCACTACAGCCCCAACCAGACACTACAGCCCCAAACAGACACTACAGCCCCAAACAGTCACTACAGCCCCAAACAGGTCACTACAGCCCCAAACAGTCACTACATCCCCAAACAGACAGGTCACTACAGCCCCAAACAGTCACTACAGCCCCAAACAGGTCACTACAGCCCCAAACAGTCACTACAGCCCCAAACAGACAGGTCACTACAGCCCCAAACAGTCACTACAGCCCCAAACAGGTCACTACAGCCCCAAACAGGCCACTACAGCCCCAAACAGGTCACTACAGCCCCAAACAGTCACTAGAGCCCCAAACAGGTAACTACAGCCCCAAACAGGTCACTACAGCCCCAAACAGTCACTACAGCCCCAAACAGGTCACTACAGCCCCAAACAGGTCACTACAGCCCCAAACAGGTCCACTACAGCCCCAAACAGTCACTACAGCCCCAAACAGTCACTACAGCCACAAACAGGTCACTACAGCCCCAAACAGGTCACTACAGCCCCAAACAGGCCACTACAGCCCCAAACAGCCCACTACAGCCCCAAACAGACAGGTCACTACAGCCCCAAACAGTCACTACAGCCCCAAACAGACATGTCACTACAGCCCCAAACAGTCACTACAGCCCCAAACAGGTAACTACAGCCCCAAACAGGTCACTACAGCCCCAAACAGGTCACTACAGCCCCAAACAGTCACTACAGCCCCAAACAGGCCACTACAGCCCCAAACAGTCACTACAGCCCCAAACAGACACTACAGCCCCAAACAGGTAACTACAGCCCCAAACAGTCACTACAGCCCCAAACAGGTCACTACAGCCCCAAACAGGTCACTACAGCCCCAAACAGTCACTACAGCCCCAAACAGGTCACTACAGCCCCAAACAGGTCACTACAGCCCCAAACAGTCACTACAGCCCCAGACAGGTCACTACAGCCCCAAACAGTCACTACAGCCCCAAACAGACAGGTCACTACAGCCCCAAACAGTCACTACAGCCCCAAACAGGTAACTACAGCCCCAAACAGGTCACTACAGCCCCAAACAGTCACTACAGCCCCAAACAGGTCACTACAGCCTCAAACAGGTCACTACAGCCCCAAACAGTCACTACAGCCCCAAACAGGTCACTACAGCCCCAAACAGGTCACTACAGCCCCAAACAGTCACTACAGCCCCAAACAGGTCACTACAGCCCCAAACAGTCACTACAGCCCCAAACAGACAGGTCACTACAGCCCCAAACAGTCACTACAGCCCCAAACAGGTAACTACAGCCCCAAACAGGTCACTACAGCCCCAAACAGGTCCACTACAGCCTCAAACAGTCACTACAGCCCCAAACAGGTCACTACAGCCCCAAACAGGTCCACTACAGCCCCAAACAGACAGGTCACTACAGCCCCAAACAGTCACTACAGCCCCAAACAGACAGGTCACTACAGCCCCAAACAGTCACTACAGCCCCAAACAGTCACTACAGCCCCAAACAGACACTACAGCCCCAAACAGTCACTACAGCCCCAACCAGACACTACAGCCCCAAACAGACACTACAGCCCCAAACAGTCACTACAGCCCCAAACCGGCCACTACAGCCCCAAACAGGTCACTACAGCCCCAAACAGGCCACTACAGCCCCAAACAGGCCACTACAGCCCCAAACAGGTAACTACAGCCCCAAACAGGTAACTACAGCCCCAAACAGGCCACTACAGCCCCAAACAGGTCCACTACAGCCCCACACAGTCACTACAGCCCCAAACAGGTAACTACAGCCCCAAACAGTCACTACAGCCCCAAACACGTACACTACAGCCCCAAACAGGGTCACTACAGCCCCAAACAGGTCACTACAGCCCCAAACAGGTCACTACAGCCCCAAACAGTCACTGCAGCCCCAAACAGGTCACTACAGCCCCAAACAGGTCACTACAGCCCCAAACAGTCACTACAGCCCCAAACAGGTCACTACAGCCCCAAACAGTCACTACAGCCCCAAACAGACAGGTCACTACAGCCCCAAACAGTCACTACAGCCCCAAACAGTTAACTACAGCCCCAAACAGGTCACTACAGCCCCAAACAGGTCCACTACAGCCCCAAACAGTCACTACAGCCCCAAACAGGTCACTACAGCCCCAAACAGGTCCACTACAGCCCCAAACAGACATGTCACTACAGCCCCAAACAGTCACTACAGCCCCAAACAGACAGGTCACTACAGCCCCAAACAGTCACTACAGCCCCAAACAGTCACTACAGCCCCAAACAGACACTACAGCCCCAAACAGTCACTACAGCCCTAAACAGGCCACTACAGCCCCAAACAGTCACTACAGCCCCAAACAGACACTACAGCCCCAAACAGGTAACTACAGCCCCAAACAGGTCACTACAGCCCCAAACAGTCACTACAGCCCCAAACAGGTCACTACAGCCCCAAACAGGTCACTACAGCCCCAAACAGTCACTACAGCCCCAAACATGTCACTACAGCCCCAAACAGGTCACTACAGCCCCAAACAGTCACTACAGCCCCAGACAGGTCACTACAGCCCCAAACAGACAGGTCACTACAGCCCCAAACAGACAGGTCACTACAGCCCCAAACAGTCACTACAGCCCCAAACAGGTAACTACAGCCCCAAACAGGTCACTACAGCCCCAAACAGTCACTACAGCCCCAAACAGGTCACTACAGCCCCAAACAGGTCACTACAGCCCCAAACAGTCACTACAGCCCCAAACAGGTCACTACAGCCCCAAACAGGTCACTACAGCCCCAAACAGTCACTACAGCCCCAAACAGGTCACTACAGCCCCAAACAGTCACTACAGCCCCAAACGGACAGGTCACTACAGCCCCAAACAGTCACTACAGCCCCAAACAGGTAACTACAGCCCCAAACAGACAGGTCACTACAGCCCCAAACAGTCACTACAAACAGGTCACTACAGCCCCACACAGGTCACTACAAACAGGTCACTACAAACAGGTCACTACAGCCCCAAACAGTCACTACAGCCCCAAACAGGCAACTACAACCCCAAACAGGTCACTACAGCCCCAAACAGGTCACTACAGCCCCAAACAGTCACTACAGCCCCAAACAGGTCACTACAGCCCCAAACAGGTCACTACAGCCCCAAACAGTCACTACAGCCCCAGACAGGTCACTACAGCCCCAAACAGTCACTACAGCCCCAAACAGACAGGTCACTACAGCCCCAAACAGTCACTACAGCCCCAAACAGGTAACTACAGCCCCAAACAGGTCACTACAGCCCCAAACAGTCACTACAACCCCAAACAGTCACTACAGCCCCAAACAGGTCACTACAGCCTCAAACAGGTCACTACAGCCCCAAACAGTCACTACAGCCCCAAACAGGTCACTACAGCCCCAAACAGGTCACTACAGCCCCAAACAGTCACTACAGCCCCAAACAGTCACTACAGCCCCAAACAGACAGGTCACTACAGCCCCAAACAGGTCACTACAGCCCCAAACAGTCACTACAGCCCCAAACAGTCACTACAGCCCCAAACAGACAGGTCACTACAGCCCCAAACAGTCACTACAGCCCCAAACAGGTAACTACAGCCCCAAACAGGTCACTACAGCCCCAAACAGGTCCACTACAGCCCCAAACAGTCACTACAGCCCCAAACAGGTCACTACAGCCCCAAACAGGTCCACTACAGCCCCAAACAGACAGGTCACTACAGCCCCAAACAGTCACTACAGCCCCAAAAAGACAGGTCACTACAGCCCCAAACAGTCACTACAGCCCCAAACAGTCACTACAGCCCCAAACAGACACTACAGCCCCAAACAGTCACTACAGCCCCAACCAGACACTACAGCCCCAAACAGACACTACAGCCCCAAACAGTCACTACAGCCCCAAACAGGTCACTACAGCCCCAAACAGCCACTACAGCCCCAAACAGGCCACTACAGCCCCAAACAGGTAACTACAGCCCCAAACAGGCCACTACAGCCCCAAACAGGTAACTACAGCCCCAAACAGGTCACTACAGCCCCAAACAGGTCCACTACAGCCCCAAACAGTCACTACTGCCCCAAACAGGTAACTACAGCCCCAAACAGTCACTACAGCCCCAAACAGGTCACTACAGCCCCAAACGGGCCACTACAGCCCCAAACAGGTCACTACAGCCCCAAACAGACAGGTCACTACAGCCCCAAACAGTCACTACAGCCCCAAACAGTCACTACAGCCCCAAACAGGTAACTACAGCCCCAAACAGACAGGTCACTACAGCCCCAAACAGTCACTACAAACAGGTCACTACAGCCCCACACAGGTCACTACAAACAGGTCACTACAAACAGGTCACTACAGCCCCAAACAGTCACTACAGCCCCAAACAGGCAACTACAACCCCAAACAGGTCACTACAGCCCCAAACAGGTCACTACAGCCCCAAACAGTCACTACAGCCCCAAACAGGTCACTACAGCCCCAAACAGGTCACTACAGCCCCAAACAGTCACTACAGCCCCAGACAGGTCACTACAGCCCCAAACAGTCACTACAGCCCCAAACAGACAGGTCACTACAGCCCCAAACAGTCACTACAGCCCCAAACAGGTAACTACAGCCCCAAACAGGTCACTACAGCCCCAAACAGTCACTACAACCCCAAACAGTCACTACAGCCCCAAACAGGTCACTACAGCCTCAAACAGGTCACTACAGCCCCAAACAGTCACTACAGCCCCAAACAGGTCACTACAGCCCCAAACAGGTCACTACAGCCCCAAACAGTCACTACAGCCCCAAACAGTCACTACAGCCCCAAACAGACAGGTCACTACAGCCCCAAACAGGTCACTACAGCCCCAAACAGTCACTACAGCCCCAAACAGTTAACTACAGCCCCAAACAGGTCACTACAGCCCCAAACAGGTCCACTACAGCCCCAAACAGTCACTACAGCCCCAAACAGGTCACTACAGCCCCAAACAGGTCCACTACAGCCCCAAACAGACATGTCACTACAGCCCCAAACAGTCACTACAGCCCCAAACAGACAGGTCACTACAGCCCCAAACAGTCACTACAGCCCCAAACAGTCACTACAGCCCCAAACAGACACTACAGCCCCAAACAGTCACTACAGCCCTAAACAGGCCACTACAGCCCCAAACAGTCACTACAGCCCCAAACAGACACTACAGCCCCAAACAGTCACTACAGCCCCAAACAGACAGGTCACTACAGCCCCAAACAGGTCACTACAGCCCCAAACAGTCACTACAGCCCCAAACAGTTAACTACAGCCCCAAACAGGTCACTACAGCCCCAAACAGTCACTACAAACAGGTCACTACAGCCCCACACAGGTCACTACAAACAGGTCACTACAAACAGGTCACTACAGCCCCAAACAGTCACTACAGCCCCAAACAGGCAACTACAACCCCAAACAGGTCACTACAGCCCCAAACAGGTCACTACAGCCCCAAACAGTCACTACAGCCCCAAACAGGTCACTACAGCCCCAAACAGGTCACTACAGCCCCAAACAGTCACTACAGCCCCAGACAGGTCACTACAGCCCCAAACAGTCACTACAGCCCCAAACAGACAGGTCACTACAGCCCCAAACAGTCACTACAGCCCCAAACAGGTAACTACAGCCCCAAACAGGTCACTACAGCCCCAAACAGTCACTACAACCCCAAACAGTCACTACAGCCCCAAACAGGTCACTACAGCCTCAAACAGGTCACTACAGCCCCAAACAGTCACTACAGCCCCAAACAGGTCACTACAGCCCCAAACAGGTCACTACAGCCCCAAACAGTCACTACAGCCCCAAACAGTCACTACAGCCCCAAACAGACAGGTCACTACAGCCCCAAACAGGTCACTACAGCCCCAAACAGTCACTACAGCCCCAAACAGTTAACTACAGCCCCAAACAGGTCACTACAGCCCCAAACAGGTCCACTACAGCCCCAAACAGTCACTACAGCCCCAAACAGGTCACTACAGCCCCAAACAGGTCCACTACAGCCCCAAACAGACATGTCACTACAGCCCCAAACAGTCACTACAGCCCCAAACAGACAGGTCACTACAGCCCCAAACAGTCACTACAGCCCCAAACAGTCACTACAGCCCCAAACAGACACTACAGCCCCAAACAGTCACTACAGCCCTAAACAGGCCACTACAGCCCCAAACAGTCACTACAGCCCCAAACAGACACTACAGCCCCAAACAGGTAACTACAGCCCCAAACAGGTCACTACAGCCCCAAACAGTCACTACAGCCCCAAACAGGTCACTACAGCCCCAAACAGGTCACTACAGCCCCAAACAGTCACTACAGCCCCAAACATGTCACTACAGCCCCAAACAGGTCACTACAGCCCCAAACAGTCACTACAGCCCCAGACAGGTCACTACAGCCCCAAACAGTCACTACAGCCCCAAACAGACAGGTCACTACAGCCCCAAACAGTCACTACAGCCCCAAACAGGTAACTACAGCCCCAAACAGGTCACTACAGCCCCAAACAGTCACTAGGGCCCCAAACAGGTCACTACAGCCCCAAACAGGTCACTACAGCCCCAAACAGTCACTACAGCCCCAAACAGGTCACTACAGCCCCAAACAGGTCACTACAGCCCCAAACAGTCACTACAGCCCCAAACAGGTCACTACAGCCCCAAACAGTCACTACAGCCCCAAACGGACAGGTCACTACAGCCCCAAACAGTCACTACAGCCCCAAACAGGTAACTACAGCCCCAAACAGACAGGTCACTACAGCCCCAAACAGTCACTACAAACAGGTCACTACAGCCCCACACAGGTCACTACAAACAGGTCACTACAAACAGGTCACTACAGCCCCAAACAGTCACTACAGCCCCAAACAGGCAACTACAACCCCAAACAGGTCACTACAGCCCCAAACAGGTCACTACAGCCCCAAACAGTCACTACAGCCCCAAACAGGTCACTACAGCCCCAAACAGGTCACTACAGCCCCAAACAGTCACTACAGCCCCAGACAGGTCACTACAGCCCCAAACAGTCACTACAGCCCCAAACAGACAGGTCACTACAGCCCCAAACAGTCACTACAGCCCCAAACAGGTAACTACAGCCCCAAACAGGTCACTACAGCCCCAAACAGTCACTACAACCCCAAACAGTCACTACAGCCCCAAACAGGTCACTACAGCCTCAAACAGGTCACTACAGCCCCAAACAGTCACTACAGCCCCAAACAGGTCACTACAGCCCCAAACAGGTCACTACAGCCCCAAACAGTCACTACAGCCCCAAACAGTCACTACAGCCCCAAACAGACAGGTCACTACAGCCCCAAACAGGTCACTACAGCCCCAAACAGTCACTACAGCCCCAAACAGTCACTACAGCCCCAAACAGACAGGTCACTACAGCCCCAAACAGTCACTACAGCCCCAAACAGGTAACTACAGCCCCAAACAGGTCACTACAGCCCCAAACAGGTCCACTACAGCCCCAAACAGTCACTACAGCCCCAAACAGGTCACTACAGCCCCAAACAGGTCCACTACAGCCCCAAACAGACAGGTCACTACAGCCCCAAACAGTCACTACAGCCCCAAACAGTCACTACAGCCCCAAACAGACACTACAGCCCCAAACAGTCACTACAGCCCCAACCAGACACTACAGCCCCAAACAGACACTACAGCCCCAAACAGTCACTACAGCCCCAAACAGGTCACTACAGCCCCAAACAGCCACTACAGCCCCAAACAGGCCACTACAGCCCCAAACAGGTAACTACAGCCCCAAACAGGCCACTACAGCCCCAAACAGGTAACTACAGCCCCAAACAGGTCACTACAGCCCCAAACAGGTCCACTACAGCCCCAAACAGTCACTACTGCCCCAAACAGGTAACTACAGCCCCAAACAGTCACTACAGCCCCAAACAGGTCACTACAGCCCCAAACGGGCCACTACAGCCCCAAACAGGTCACTACAGCCCCAAACAGGTCACTACAGCCCCAAACAGTCACTACAGCCCCAAACAGGTCACTACAGCCTCAAACAGGTCACTACAGCCCCAAACAGTCACTACAGCCCCAAACAGGTCACTACAGCCTCAAACAGGTCACTACAGCCCCAAACAGTCACTACAGCCCCAAACAGGTCACTACAGCCCCAAACAGGTCACTACAGCCCCAAACAGTCACTACAGCCCCAAACAGGTCACTACAGCCCCAAACAGTCACTACAGCCCCAAACAGACAGGTCACTACAGCCCCAAACAGTCACTACAGCCCCAAACAGTTAACTACAGCCCCAAACAGGTCACTACAGCCCCAAACAGGTCCACTACAGCCCCAAACAGTCACTACAGCCCAAAACAGGTCACTACAGCTCCAAACAGGTCCACTACAGCCCCAAACAGACAGGTCACTACAGCCCCAAACAGTCACTACAGCCCCAAACAGACAGGTCACTACAGCCCCAAACAGTCACTACAGCCCCAAACAGTCACTACAGCCCCAAACAGACACTACAGCCCCAAACAGTCACTACAGCCCCAACCAGACACTACAGCCGCAAACAGACACTACAGCCCCAAACAGGTAACTACAGCCACAAACATGCCACTACAGCCCCAAACAGGTCACTACAGCCCCAAACACTCACTACAGCCCCAAACAGCCACTACAGCCCCAAACAGTCACTACAGCCCCAAACAGTCACTACAGCCCCAAACAGGTCACTACAGCCCCAAACAGTCACTACAGCCCCAAACAGGTCACTACAGCCCCAAACAGTCACTACAGCCGCAAACAGGTCACTACAGCCCCAAACAGGCCACTACAGCCCCAAACAGTCACTACAGCCCCAAACAGACACTACAGCCCCAAACAGGTCACTACAGCCCCAAACAGGCCACTACAGCCCCAAACAGACACTACAGCCCCAAACAGTCACTACAGCCCCAAACAGGCCACTACAGCCCCAAACAGGTCACTACAGCCCCAAACAGGCCACTACAGCCCCAAACAGGCCACTACAGCCCCAAACAGGTCACTACAGCCCCAAACAGGTCACTATAGCCCCAAACAGGTAACTACAGCCACAAACATGCCACTACAGCCCCAAACAGGTCACTACAGCCCCAAACACTCACTACAGCCCCAAACAGCCACTACAGCCCCAAACAGACACTACAGCCCCAAACAGGTCACTACAGCCCCAAACAGGTCACTACAGCCCCAAACAGTCACTACAGCCCCAAACAGTCACTACAGCCCCAAACAGTCACTACAGCCCCAAACAGGTAACTACAGCCCCAAACAGTCACTACAGCCCCAAACAGTCACTACAGCCCCAAACAGTCACTACAGCCCCAAACAGGTCACTACAGCCCCAAACAGTCACTACAGCCCCAAACAGGTCACTACAGCCCCAAACAGTCACTACAGCCCCAAACAGACACTACAGCCCCAAACAGGTCACTACAGCCCCAAACAGGCCACTACAGCCCCAAACAGACACTACAGCCCCAAACAGGCCACTACAGCCCCAAACAGGTCACTACAGCCCCAAACAGGCCACTACAGCCCCAAACAGGCCACTACAGCCCCAAACAGGTCACTACAGCCCCAAACAGGTCACTACAGCCCCAAACAGGTAACTACAGCCACAAACATGCCACTACAGCCCCAAACAGGTCACTACAGCCCCAAACACTCACTACAGCCCCAAACAGCCACTACAGCCCCAAACAGACACTACAGCCCCAAACAGGTCACTACAGCCCCAAACAGGTCACTACAGCCCCAAACAGGTCACTACAGCCCCAAACAGTCACTACAGCCCCAAACAGTCACTACAGCCCCAAACAGTCACTACAGCCCCAAACAGGTAACTACAGCCCAAAACAGTCACTACAGCCCCAAACAGGTCACTACAGCCCCAAACAGGTCACTACAGCCCCAAACAGTCACTACAGCCCCAAACATGTCACTACAGCCCCAAACAGGTCACTACAGCCCCAAACAGTCACTACAGCCCCAGACAGGTCACTACAGCCCCAAACAGACAGGTCACTACAGCCCCAAACAGACAGGTCACTACAGCCCCAAACAGTCACTACAGCCCCAAACAGGTAACTACAGCCCCAAACAGGTCACTACAGCCCCAAACAGTCACTACAGCCCCAAACAGGTCACTACAGCCCCAAACAGGTCACTACAGCCCCAAACAGTCACTACAGCCCCAAACAGGTCACTACAGCCCCAAACATGTCACTACAGCCCCAAACAGGTCACTACAGCCCCAAACAGTCACTACAGCCCCAAACGGACAGGTCACTACAGCCCCAAACAGTCACTACAGCCCCAAACAGGTAACTACAGCCCCAAACAGACAGGTCACTACAGCCCCAAACAGTCACTACAAACAGGTCACTACAGCCCCACACAGGTCACTACAAACAGGTCACTACAAACAGGTCACTACAGCCCCAAACAGTCACTACAGCCCCAAACAGGCAACTACAACCCCAAACAGGTCACTACAGCCCCAAACAGGTCACTACAGCCCCAAACAGTCACTACAGCCCCAAACAGGTCACTACAGCCCCAAACAGGTCACTACAGCCCCAAACAGTCACTACAGCCCCAGACAGGTCACTACAGCCCCAAACAGTCACTACAGCCCCAAACAGACAGGTCACTACAGCCCCAAACAGTCACTACAGCCCCAAACAGGTAACTACAGCCCCAAACAGGTCACTACAGCCCCAAACAGTCACTACAACCCCAAACAGTCACTACAGCCCCAAACAGGTCACTACAGCCTCAAACAGGTCACTACAGCCCCAAACAGTCACTACAGCCCCAAACAGGTCACTACAGCCCCAAACAGGTCACTACAGCCCCAAACAGTCACTACAGCCCCAAACAGTCACTACAGCCCCAAACAGACAGGTCACTACAGCCCCAAACAGGTCACTACAGCCCCAAACAGTCACTACAGCCCCAAACAGTCACTACAGCCCCAAACAGACAGGTCACTACAGCCCCAAACAGTCACTACAGCCCCAAACAGGTAACTACAGCCCCAAACAGGTCACTACAGCCCCAAACAGGTCCACTACAGCCCCAAACAGTCACTACAGCCCCAAACAGGTCACTACAGCCCCAAACAGGTCCACTACAGCCCCAAACAGACAGGTCACTACAGCCCCAAACAGTCACTACAGCCCCAAAAAGACAGGTCACTACAGCCCCAAACAGTCACTACAGCCCCAAACAGTCACTACAGCCCCAAACAGACACTACAGCCCCAAACAGTCACTACAGCCCCAACCAGACACTACAGCCCCAAACAGACACTACAGCCCCAAACAGTCACTACAGCCCCAAACAGGTCACTACAGCCCCAAACAGCCACTACAGCCCCAAACAGGCCACTACAGCCCCAAACAGGTAACTACAGCCCCAAACAGGCCACTACAGCCCCAAACAGGTAACTACAGCCCCAAACAGGTCACTACAGCCCCAAACAGGTCCACTACAGCCCCAAACAGTCACTACTGCCCCAAACAGGTAACTACAGCCCCAAACAGTCACTACAGCCCCAAACAGGTCACTACAGCCCCAAACGGGCCACTACAGCCCCAAACAGGTCACTACAGCCCCAAACAGACAGGTCACTACAGCCCCAAACAGTCACTACAGCCCCAAACAGTCACTACAGCCCCAAACAGGTAACTACAGCCCCAAACAGACAGGTCACTACAGCCCCAAACAGTCACTACAAACAGGTCACTACAGCCCCACACAGGTCACTACAAACAGGTCACTACAAACAGGTCACTACAGCCCCAAACAGTCACTACAGCCCCAAACAGGCAACTACAACCCCAAACAGGTCACTACAGCCCCAAACAGGTCACTACAGCCCCAAACAGTCACTACAGCCCCAAACAGGTCACTACAGCCCCAAACAGGTCACTACAGCCCCAAACAGTCACTACAGCCCCAGACAGGTCACTACAGCCCCAAACAGTCACTACAGCCCCAAACAGACAGGTCACTACAGCCCCAAACAGTCACTACAGCCCCAAACAGGTAACTACAGCCCCAAACAGGTCACTACAGCCCCAAACAGTCACTACAACCCCAAACAGTCACTACAGCCCCAAACAGGTCACTACAGCCTCAAACAGGTCACTACAGCCCCAAACAGTCACTACAGCCCCAAACAGGTCACTACAGCCCCAAACAGGTCACTACAGCCCCAAACAGTCACTACAGCCCCAAACAGTCACTACAGCCCCAAACAGACAGGTCACTACAGCCCCAAACAGGTCACTACAGCCCCAAACAGTCACTACAGCCCCAAACAGTTAACTACAGCCCCAAACAGGTCACTACAGCCCCAAACAGGTCCACTACAGCCCCAAACAGTCACTACAGCCCCAAACAGGTCACTACAGCCCCAAACAGGTCCACTACAGCCCCAAACAGACATGTCACTACAGCCCCAAACAGTCACTACAGCCCCAAACAGACAGGTCACTACAGCCCCAAACAGTCACTACAGCCCCAAACAGTCACTACAGCCCCAAACAGACACTACAGCCCCAAACAGTCACTACAGCCCTAAACAGGCCACTACAGCCCCAAACAGTCACTACAGCCCCAAACAGACACTACAGCCCCAAACAGGTAACTACAGCCCCAAACAGGTCACTACAGCCCCAAACAGTCACTACAGCCCCAAACAGGTCACTACAGCCCCAAACAGGTCACTACAGCCCCAAACAGTCACTACAGCCCCAAACATGTCACTACAGCCCCAAACAGGTCACTACAGCCCCAAACAGTCACTACAGCCCCAGACAGGTCACTACAGCCCCAAACAGTCACTACAGCCCCAAACAGACAGGTCACTACAGCCCCAAACAGTCACTACAGCCCCAAACAGGTAACTACAGCCCCAAACAGGTCACTACAGCCCCAAACAGTCACTACAGCCCCAAACAGGTCACTACAGCCCCAAACAGGTCACTACAGCCCCAAACAGTCACTACAGCCCCAAACAGGTCACTACAGCCCCAAACAGGTCACTACAGCCCCAAACAGTCACTACAGCCCCAAACAGGTCACTACAGCCCCAAACAGTCACTACAGCCCCAAACGGACAGGTCACTACAGCCCCAAACAGTCACTACAGCCCCAAACAGGTAACTACAGCCCCAAACAGACAGGTCACTACAGCCCCAAACAGTCACTACAAACAGGTCACTACAGCCCCACACAGGTCACTACAAACAGGTCACTACAAACAGGTCACTACAGCCCCAAACAGTCACTACAGCCCCAAACAGGCAACTACAACCCCAAACAGGTCACTACAGCCCCAAACAGGTCACTACAGCCCCAAACAGTCACTACAGCCCCAAACAGGTCACTACAGCCCCAAACAGGTCACTACAGCCCCAAACAGTCACTACAGCCCCAGACAGGTCACTACAGCCCCAAACAGTCACTACAGCCCCAAACAGACAGGTCACTACAGCCCCAAACAGTCACTACAGCCCCAAACAGGTAACTACAGCCCCAAACAGGTCACTACAGCCCCAAACAGTCACTACAACCCCAAACAGTCACTACAGCCCCAAACAGGTCACTACAGCCTCAAACAGGTCACTACAGCCCCAAACAGTCACTACAGCCCCAAACAGGTCACTACAGCCCCAAACAGGTCACTACAGCCCCAAACAGTCACTACAGCCCCAAACAGTCACTACAGCCCCAAACAGACAGGTCACTACAGCCCCAAACAGGTCACTACAGCCCCAAACAGTCACTACAGCCCCAAACAGTCACTACAGCCCCAAACAGTCACTACAGCCCCAAACAGGTAACTACAGCCCCAAACAGTCACTACAGCCCCAAACAGTCACTACAGCCCCAAACAGTCACTACAGCCCCAAACAGGTCACTACAGCCCCAAACAGTCACTACAGCCCCAAACAGGTCACTACAGCCCCAAACAGTCACTACAGCCCCAAACAGACACTACAGCCCCAAACAGGTCACTACAGCCCCAAACAGGCCACTACAGCCCCAAACAGACACTACAGCCCCAAACAGGCCACTACAGCCCCAAACAGGTCACTACAGCCCCAAACAGGCCACTACAGCCCCAAACAGGCCACTACAGCCCCAAACAGGTCACTACAGCCCCAAACAGGTCACTACAGCCCCAAACAGGTAACTACAGCCACAAACATGCCACTACAGCCCCAAACAGGTCACTACAGCCCCAAACACTCACTACAGCCCCAAACAGCCACTACAGCCCCAAACAGACACTACAGCCCCAAACAGGTCACTACAGCCCCAAACAGGTCACTACAGCCCCAAACAGGTCACTACAGCCCCAAACAGTCACTACAGCCCCAAACAGTCACTACAGCCCCAAACAGTCACTACAGCCCCAAACAGGTAACTACAGCCCAAAACAGTCACTACAGCCCCAAACAGGTCACTACAGCCCCAAACAGGTCACTACAGCCCCAAACAGTCACTACAGCCCCAAACATGTCACTACAGCCCCAAACAGGTCACTACAGCCCCAAACAGTCACTACAGCCCCAGACAGGTCACTACAGCCCCAAACAGACAGGTCACTACAGCCCCAAACAGACAGGTCACTACAGCCCCAAACAGTCACTACAGCCCCAAACAGGTAACTACAGCCCCAAACAGGTCACTACAGCCCCAAACAGTCACTACAGCCCCAAACAGGTCACTACAGCCCCAAACAGGTCACTACAGCCCCAAACAGTCACTACAGCCCCAAACAGGTCACTACAGCCCCAAACATGTCACTACAGCCCCAAACAGGTCACTACAGCCCCAAACAGTCACTACAGCCCCAAACGGACAGGTCACTACAGCCCCAAACAGTCACTACAGCCCCAAACAGGTAACTACAGCCCCAAACAGACAGGTCACTACAGCCCCAAACAGTCACTACAAACAGGTCACTACAGCCCCACACAGGTCACTACAAACAGGTCACTACAAACAGGTCACTACAGCCCCAAACAGTCACTACAGCCCCAAACAGGCAACTACAACCCCAAACAGGTCACTACAGCCCCAAACAGGTCACTACAGCCCCAAACAGTCACTACAGCCCCAAACAGGTCACTACAGCCCCAAACAGGTCACTACAGCCCCAAACAGTCACTACAGCCCCAGACAGGTCACTACAGCCCCAAACAGTCACTACAGCCCCAAACAGACAGGTCACTACAGCCCCAAACAGTCACTACAGCCCCAAACAGGTAACTACAGCCCCAAACAGGTCACTACAGCCCCAAACAGTCACTACAACCCCAAACAGTCACTACAGCCCCAAACAGGTCACTACAGCCTCAAACAGGTCACTACAGCCCCAAACAGTCACTACAGCCCCAAACAGGTCACTACAGCCCCAAACAGGTCACTACAGCCCCAAACAGTCACTACAGCCCCAAACAGTCACTACAGCCCCAAACAGACAGGTCACTACAGCCCCAAACAGGTCACTACAGCCCCAAACAGTCACTACAGCCCCAAACAGTCACTACAGCCCCAAACAGACAGGTCACTACAGCCCCAAACAGTCACTACAGCCCCAAACAGGTAACTACAGCCCCAAACAGGTCACTACAGCCCCAAACAGGTCCACTACAGCCCCAAACAGTCACTACAGCCCCAAACAGGTCACTACAGCCCCAAACAGGTCCACTACAGCCCCAAACAGACAGGTCACTACAGCCCCAAACAGTCACTACAGCCCCAAAAAGACAGGTCACTACAGCCCCAAACAGTCACTACAGCCCCAAACAGTCACTACAGCCCCAAACAGACACTACAGCCCCAAACAGTCACTACAGCCCCAACCAGACACTACAGCCCCAAACAGACACTACAGCCCCAAACAGTCACTACAGCCCCAAACAGGTCACTACAGCCCCAAACAGCCACTACAGCCCCAAACAGGCCACTACAGCCCCAAACAGGTAACTACAGCCCCAAACAGGCCACTACAGCCCCAAACAGGTAACTACAGCCCCAAACAGGTCACTACAGCCCCAAACAGGTCCACTACAGCCCCAAACAGTCACTACTGCCCCAAACAGGTAACTACAGCCCCAAACAGTCACTACAGCCCCAAACAGGTCACTACAGCCCCAAACGGGCCACTACAGCCCCAAACAGGTCACTACAGCCCCAAACAGACAGGTCACTACAGCCCCAAACAGTCACTACAGCCCCAAACAGTCACTACAGCCCCAAACAGGTAACTACAGCCCCAAACAGACAGGTCACTACAGCCCCAAACAGTCACTACAAACAGGTCACTACAGCCCCACACAGGTCACTACAAACAGGTCACTACAAACAGGTCACTACAGCCCCAAACAGTCACTACAGCCCCAAACAGGCAACTACAACCCCAAACAGGTCACTACAGCCCCAAACAGGTCACTACAGCCCCAAACAGTCACTACAGCCCCAAACAGGTCACTACAGCCCCAAACAGGTCACTACAGCCCCAAACAGTCACTACAGCCCCAGACAGGTCACTACAGCCCCAAACAGTCACTACAGCCCCAAACAGACAGGTCACTACAGCCCCAAACAGTCACTACAGCCCCAAACAGGTAACTACAGCCCCAAACAGGTCACTACAGCCCCAAACAGTCACTACAACCCCAAACAGTCACTACAGCCCCAAACAGGTCACTACAGCCTCAAACAGGTCACTACAGCCCCAAACAGTCACTACAGCCCCAAACAGGTCACTACAGCCCCAAACAGGTCACTACAGCCCCAAACAGTCACTACAGCCCCAAACAGTCACTACAGCCCCAAACAGACAGGTCACTACAGCCCCAAACAGGTCACTACAGCCCCAAACAGTCACTACAGCCCCAAACAGTTAACTACAGCCCCAAACAGGTCACTACAGCCCCAAACAGGTCCACTACAGCCCCAAACAGTCACTACAGCCCCAAACAGGTCACTACAGCCCCAAACAGGTCCACTACAGCCCCAAACAGACATGTCACTACAGCCCCAAACAGTCACTACAGCCCCAAACAGACAGGTCACTACAGCCCCAAACAGTCACTACAGCCCCAAACAGTCACTACAGCCCCAAACAGACACTACAGCCCCAAACAGTCACTACAGCCCTAAACAGGCCACTACAGCCCCAAACAGTCACTACAGCCCCAAACAGACACTACAGCCCCAAACAGGTAACTACAGCCCCAAACAGGTCACTACAGCCCCAAACAGTCACTACAGCCCCAAACAGGTCACTACAGCCCCAAACAGGTCACTACAGCCCCAAACAGTCACTACAGCCCCAAACATGTCACTACAGCCCCAAACAGGTCACTACAGCCCCAAACAGTCACTACAGCCCCAGACAGGTCACTACAGCCCCAAACAGTCACTACAGCCCCAAACAGACAGGTCACTACAGCCCCAAACAGTCACTACAGCCCCAAACAGGTAACTACAGCCCCAAACAGGTCACTACAGCCCCAAACAGTCACTACAGCCCCAAACAGGTCACTACAGCCCCAAACAGGTCACTACAGCCCCAAACAGTCACTACAGCCCCAAACAGGTCACTACAGCCCCAAACAGGTCACTACAGCCCCAAACAGTCACTACAGCCCCAAACAGGTCACTACAGCCCCAAACAGTCACTACAGCCCCAAACGGACAGGTCACTACAGCCCCAAACAGTCACTACAGCCCCAAACAGGTAACTACAGCCCCAAACAGACAGGTCACTACAGCCCCAAACAGTCACTACAAACAGGTCACTACAGCCCCACACAGGTCACTACAAACAGGTCACTACAAACAGGTCACTACAGCCCCAAACAGTCACTACAGCCCCAAACAGGCAACTACAACCCCAAACAGGTCACTACAGCCCCAAACAGGTCACTACAGCCCCAAACAGTCACTACAGCCCCAAACAGGTCACTACAGCCCCAAACAGGTCACTACAGCCCCAAACAGTCACTACAGCCCCAGACAGGTCACTACAGCCCCAAACAGTCACTACAGCCCCAAACAGACAGGTCACTACAGCCCCAAACAGTCACTACAGCCCCAAACAGGTAACTACAGCCCCAAACAGGTCACTACAGCCCCAAACAGTCACTACAACCCCAAACAGTCACTACAGCCCCAAACAGGTCACTACAGCCTCAAACAGGTCACTACAGCCCCAAACAGTCACTACAGCCCCAAACAGGTCACTACAGCCCCAAACAGGTCACTACAGCCCCAAACAGTCACTACAGCCCCAAACAGTCACTACAGCCCCAAACAGACAGGTCACTACAGCCCCAAACAGGTCACTACAGCCCCAAACAGTCACTACAGCCCCAAACAGTCACTACAGCCCCAAACAGACAGGTCACTACAGCCCCAAACAGTCACTACAGCCCCAAACAGGTAACTACAGCCCCAAACAGGTCACTACAGCCCCAAACAGGTCCACTACAGCCCCAAACAGTCACTACAGCCCCAAACAGGTCACTACAGCCCCAAACAGGTCCACTACAGCCCCAAACAGACAGGTCACTACAGCCCCAAACAGTCACTACAGCCCCAAACAGTCACTACAGCCCCAAACAGACACTACAGCCCCAAACAGTCACTACAGCCCCAACCAGACACTACAGCCCCAAACAGACACTACAGCCCCAAACAGTCACTACAGCCCCAAACAGGTCACTACAGCCCCAAACAGCCACTACAGCCCCAAACAGGCCACTACAGCCCCAAACAGGTAACTACAGCCCCAAACAGGCCACTACAGCCCCAAACAGGTAACTACAGCCCCAAACAGGTCACTACAGCCCCAAACAGGTCCACTACAGCCCCAAACAGTCACTACTGCCCCAAACAGGTAACTACAGCCCCAAACAGTCACTACAGCCCCAAACAGGTCACTACAGCCCCAAACGGGCCACTACAGCCCCAAACAGGTCACTACAGCCCCAAACAGACAGGTCACTACAGCCCCAAACAGTCACTACAGCCCCAAACAGTCACTACAGCCCCAAACAGGTAACTACAGCCCCAAACAGGTCACTACAGCCCCAAACAGTCACTACAGCCCCAAACAGGTCACTACAGCCTCAAACAGGTCACTACAGCCCCAAACAGTCACTACAGCCCCAAACAGGTCACTACAGCCCCAAACAGGTCACTACAGCCCCAAACAGTCACTACAGCCCCAAACAGTCACTACAGCCCCAAACAGACACTACAGCCCCAAACAGTCACTACAGCCCCAACCAGACACTACAGCCGCAAACAGACACTACAGCCCCAAACAGGTAACTACAGCCACAAACATGCCACTACAGCCCCAAACAGGTCACTACAGCCCCAAACACTCACTACAGCCCCAAACAGCCACTACAGCCCCAAACAGTCACTACAGCCCCAAACAGTCACTACAGCCCCAAACAGGTCACTACAGCCCCAAACAGTCACTACAGCCCCAAACAGGTCACTACAGCCCCAAACAGTCACTACAGCCTCAAACAGGTCACTACAGCCCCAAACAGGCCACTACAGCCCCAAACAGTCACTACAGCCCCAAACAGACACTACAGCCCCAAACAGGTCACTACAGCCCCAAACAGGCCACTACAGCCCCAAACAGACACTACAGCCCCAAACAGTCACTACAGCCCCAAACAGGCCACTACAGCCCCAAACAGGTCACTACAGCCCCAAACAGGCCACTACAGCCCCAAACAGGCCACTACAGCCCCAAACAGGTCACTACAGCCCCAAACAGGTCACTATAGCCCCAAACAGGTAACTACAGCCACAAACATGCCACTACAGCCCCAAACAGGTCACTACAGCCCCAAACACTCACTACAGCCCCAAACAGCCACTACAGCCCCAAACAGACACTACAGCCCCAAACAGGTCACTACAGCCCCAAACAGGTCACTACAGCCCCAAACAGGTCACTACAGCCCCAAACAGTCACTACAGCCCCAAACAGTCACTACAGCCCCAAACAGTCACTACAGCCCCAAACAGGTAACTACAGCCCCAAACAGTCACTACAGCCCCAAACAGTCACTACAGCCCCAAACAGTCACTACAGCCCCAAACAGTCACTACAGCCCCAAACAGGTCACTACAGCCCCAAACAGTCACTACAGCCCCAAACAGGTCACTACAGCCCCAAACAGTCACTACAGCCCCAAACAGACACTACAGCCCCAAACAGGTCACTACAGCCCCAAACAGGCCACTACAGCCCCAAACAGACACTACAGCCCCAAACAGGCCACTACAGCCCCAAACAGGTCACTACAGCCCCAAACAGGCCACTACAGCCCCAAACAGGCCACTACAGCCCCAAACAGGTCACTACAGCCCCAAACAGGTCACTACAGCCCCAAACAGGTAACTACAGCCACAAACATGCCACTACAGCCCCAAACAGGTCACTACAGCCCCAAACACTCACTACAGCCCCAAACAGCCACTACAGCCCCAAACAGACACTACAGCCCCAAACAGGTCACTACAGCCCCAAACAGGTCACTACAGCCCCAAACAGGTCACTACAGCCCCAAACAGTCACTACAGCCCCAAACAGTCACTACAGCCCCAAACAGGTAACTACAGCCCAAAACAGTCACTACAGCCCCAAACAGTCACTACAGCCCCAAACAGTCACTACAGCCCCAAACAGGTCACTACAGCCCCAAACAGTCACTACAGCCCCAAACAGGTCACTACAGCCCCAAACAGTCACTACAGCCGCAAACAGGTCACTACAGCCCCAAACAGGCCACTACAGCCCCAAACAGGTCCCTACAGCCCGAAACAGGTCACTACAGCCCGAAACAGGTCACTACAGCCCCAAAGAGTCACTACAGCCCCAAACAGGTCACTACAGCCCCAAACAGTCACTACAGCCCCAAACAGTCACTACAGCCCCAAACAGGTCACTACAGCCCCAAACAGGCCACTACAGCCCCAAACAGTCACTACAGCCCCACACAGGTCACTACAGCCCCAAACAGGTCACTACAGCCCCAAACAGGTAACTACAGCCCCAAACAGGTCACTACAGCCCCAAACAGTCACTACAGCCCCAAACAGGTCCACTACAGCCCCAAACAGTCACTACAGCCCCAAACAGGTCACTACAGCCCCAATCAGACACTACAGCCCCAAACAGGTAACTACAGCCCCAAACAGTCACTACAGCCCCAAACAGGCCACTACAGCCCCAAACAGGTCACTACAGTCACAAACAGGTCACTACAGCCCCAAACAGGCCACTACAGCCCCAAACAGGTCACTACAGCCCCAAACAGGCCACTACAGCCCAAAACAGTCACTACAGCCCCAAACAGGCAACTACAGCCCCAAACAGGCCACTACAGCCCCAAACAGGTCACTACAGCCCCAAACAGGCCACTACAGCCCCAAACAGGTCACTACAGCCCCAAACAGGCCACTACAGCCCCTAACAGTCACTACAGCCCCAAACAGGCCACTACAGCCCAAAAGCAGGGCACTACAGCCCCAAACAGGCCACTACAGCCCCAAACAGGTCACTACAGCCCCAAACAGTCACTACAGCCCCAAACAGGTCACTACAGCCCCAAAAAGGTCACTACAGCCCCAAACAGGTCACTACAGCCCCAAACAGGTCACTAGGTCACTACAGCCCCAAACAGGTCACTACAGCCCCAAACAGGTCACTACAGCCCCAAACAGTCACTACAGCCCCAAACAGTCACTACAGCCCCAAACAGGTCACTACAGCCCCAAACAGACACTACAGCCCCAAACAGGTCACTACAGCCCCAAACAGACACTACAGCCCCAAACAGGTCACTACAGCCCCAAACAGGCAACTACAGCCCCAAACAGGTCACTACAGCCCCAAACAGACACTACAGCCCCAAACAGGTCACTACAGCCCCAAACAGTCACTACAGCCCCAAACAGGTCACTACAGCCCCAAACAGGCCGCTACAGCCCCAAACAGGTCACTACAGCCCCAAACAGGTCACTACAGCCCCAAACAGTCACTACAGCCCCAAACAGGTAACTACAGCCCCAAACAGGTCACTACAGCCCCAAACAGTCACTACAGCCCCAAACAGGTCCACTACAGCCCCAAACAGTCACTACAGCCCCAAACAGGTCACTACAGCCCCAATCAGACACTACAGCCCCAAACAGGTAACTACAGCCCCAAACAGTCACTACAGCCCCAAACAGGCCACTACAGCCCCAAACTACAGTCACAAACAGGTCACTACAGCCCCAAACAGGCCACTACAGCCCCAAACAGGTCACTACAGCCCCAAACAGGCCACTACAGCCCCAAACAGGTCACTACAGCCCCAAACAGGCCACTACAGCCCCTAACAGTCACTACAGCCCCAAACAGGCCACTACAGCCCAAAAGCAGGGCACTACAGCCCCAAACAGGCCACTACAGCCCCAAACAGGTCACTACAGCCCCAAACAGTCACTACAGCCCCAAACAGGTCACTACAGCCCCAAAAAGGTCACTACAGCCCCAAACAGGTCACTACAGCCCCAAACAGGTCACTAGGTCACTACAGCCCCAAACAGGTCACTACAGCCCCAAACAGGTCACTACAGCCCCAAACAGTCACTACAGCCCCAAACAGACACTACAGCCCCAAACAGTCACTACAGCCCCAACCAGACACTACAGCCCCAAACAGACACTACAGCCCCAAACAGTCACTACAGCCCCAAACAGGTCACTACAGCCCCAAACAGCCACTACAGCCCCAAACAGGCCACTACAGCCCCAAACAGGTAACTACAGCCCCAAACAGGCCACTACAGCCCCGAACAGGTAACTACAGCCCCAAACAGGTCACTACAGCCCCAAACAGGTCCACTACAGCCCCAAACAGTCACTACTGCCCCAAACAGGTAACTACAGCCCCAAACAGTCACTACAGCCCCAAACAGGTCACTACAGCCCCAAACGGGCCACTACAGCCCCAAACAGGTCACTACAGCCCCAAACAGACAGGTCACTACAGCCCCAAACAGTCACTACAGCCCCAAACAGTCACTACAGCCCCAAACAGGTAACTACAGCCCCAAACAGACAGGTCACTACAGCCCCAAACAGTCACTACAAACAGGTCACTACAGCCCCACACAGGTCACTACAAACAGGTCACTACAAACAGGTCACTACAGCCCCAAACAGTCACTACAGCCCCAAACAGGCAACTACAACCCCAAACAGGTCACTACAGCCCCAAACAGGTCACTACAGCCCCAAACAGTCACTACAGCCCCAAACAGGTCACTACAGCCCCAAACAGGTCACTACAGCCCCAAACAGTCACTACAGCCCCAGACAGGTCACTACAGCCCCAAACAGTCACTACAGCCCCAAACAGACAGGTCACTACAGCCCCAAACAGTCACTACAGCCCCAAACAGGTAACTACAGCCCCAAACAGGTCACTACAGCCCCAAACAGTCACTACAACCCCAAACAGTCACTACAGCCCCAAACAGGTCACTACAGCCTCAAACAGGTCACTACAGCCCCAAACAGTCACTACAGCCCCAAACAGGTCACTACAGCCCCAAACAGGTCACTACAGCCCCAAACAGTCACTACAGCCCCAAACAGTCACTACAGCCCCAAACAGACAGGTCACTACAGCCCCAAACAGGTCACTACAGCCCCAAACAGTCACTACAGCCCCAAACAGTTAACTACAGCCCCAAACAGGTCACTACAGCCCCAAACAGGTCCACTACAGCCCCAAACAGTCACTACAGCCCCAAACAGGTCACTACAGCCCCAAACAGGTCCACTACAGCCCCAAACAGACATGTCACTACAGCCCCAAACAGTCACTACAGCCCCAAACAGACAGGTCACTACAGCCCCAAACAGTCACTACAGCCCCAAACAGTCACTACAGCCCCAAACAGACACTACAGCCCCAAACAGTCACTACAGCCCTAAACAGGCCACTACAGCCCCAAACAGTCACTACAGCCCCAAACAGACACTACAGCCCCAAACAGGTAACTACAGCCCCAAACAGGTCACTACAGCCCCAAACAGTCACTACAGCCCCAAACAGGTCACTACAGCCCCAAACAGGTCACTACAGCCCCAAACAGTCACTACAGCCCCAAACATGTCACTACAGCCCCAAACAGGTCACTACAGCCCCAAACAGTCACTACAGCCCCAGACAGGTAACTACAGCCCCAAACAGGTCACTACAGCCCCAAACAGTCACTACAGCCCCAAACAGGTCACTACAGCCCCAAACAGGTCACTACAGCCCCAAACAGTCACTACAGCCCCAAACAGACACTACAGCCCCAAACAGTCACTACAGCCCCAACCAGACACTACAGCCCCAAACAGACACTACAGCCCCAAACAGTCACTACAGCCCCAAACAGGTCACTACAGCCCCAAACAGCCACTACAGCCCCAAACAGGCCACTACAGCCCCAAACAGGTAACTACAGCCCCAAACAGGCCACTACAGCCCCGAACAGGTAACTACAGCCCCAAACAGGTCACTACAGCCCCAAACAGGTCCACTACAGCCCCAAACAGTCACTACTGCCCCAAACAGGTAACTACAGCCCCAAACAGTCACTACAGCCCCAAACAGGTCACTACAGCCCCAAACGGGCCACTACAGCCCCAAACAGGTCACTACAGCCCCAAACAGACAGGTCACTACAGCCCCAAACAGTCACTACAGCCCCAAACAGTCACTACAGCCCCAAACAGGTAACTACAGCCCCAAACAGACAGGTCACTACAGCCCCAAACAGTCACTACAAACAGGTCACTACAGCCCCACACAGGTCACTACAAACAGGTCACTACAAACAGGTCACTACAGCCCCAAACAGTCACTACAGCCCCAAACAGGCAACTACAACCCCAAACAGGTCACTACAGCCCCAAACAGGTCACTACAGCCCCAAACAGTCACTACAGCCCCAAACAGGTCACTACAGCCCCAAACAGGTCACTACAGCCCCAAACAGTCACTACAGCCCCAGACAAGTCACTACAGCCCCAAACAGTCACTACAGCCCCAAACAGACAGGTCACTACAGCCCCAAACAGTCACTACAGCCCCAAACAGGTAACTACAGCCCCAAACAGGTCACTACAGCCCCAAACAGTCACTACAACCCCAAACAGTCACTACAGCACCAAACAGGTCACTACAGCCTCAAACAGGTCACTACAGCCCCAAACAGTCACTACAGCCCCAAACAGGTCACTACAGCCCCAAACAGGTCACTACAGCCCCAAACAGTCACTACAGCCCCAAACAGTCACTACAGCCCCAAACAGACAGGTCACTACAGCCCCAAACAGGTCACTACAGCCCCAAACAGTCACTACAGCCCCAAACAGTTAACTACAGCCCCAAACAGGTCACTACAGCCCCAAACAGGTCCACTACAGCCCCAAACAGTCACTACAGCCCCAAACAGGTCACTACAGCCCCAAACAGGTCCACTACAGCCCCAAACAGACATGTCACTACAGCCCCAAACAGTCACTACAGCCCCAAACAGACAGGTCACTACAGCCCCAAACAGTCACTACAGCCCCAAACAGTCACTACAGCCCCAAACAGACACTACAGCCCCAAACAGTCACTACAGCCCTAAACAGGCCACTACAGCCCCAAACAGTCACTACAGCCCCAAACAGACACTACAGCCCCAAACAGGTAACTACAGCCCCAAACAGGTCACTACAGCCCCAAACAGTCACTACAGCCCCAAACAGGTCACTACAGCCCCAAACAGGTCACTACAGCCCCAAACAGTCACTACAGCCCCAAACATGTCACTACAGCCCCAAACAGGTCACTACAGCCCCAAACAGTCACTACAGCCCCAGACAGGTAACTACAGCCCCAAACAGGTCACTACAGCCCCAAACAGTCACTACAGCCCCAAACAGGTAACTACAGCCCCAAACAGGTCACTACAGCCCCAAACAGTCACTACAGCCCCAAACAGGTCACTACAGCCCCAAACAGGTCACTACAGCCCCAAACAGTCACTACAGCCCCAAACAGGTCACTACAGCCCCAAACAGGTCACTACAGCCCCAAACAGTCACTACAGCCCCAAACAGTCACTACAGCACCAAACAGGTCACTACAGCCTCAAACAGGTCACTACAGCCCCAAACAGTCACTACAGCCCCAAACAGGTCACTACAGCCCCAAACAGGTCACTACAGCCCCAAACAGTCACTACAGCCCCAAACAGTCACTACAGCCCCAAACAGACAGGTCACTACAGCCCCAAACAGGTCACTACAGCCCCAAACAGTCACTACAGCCCCAAACAGTTAACTACAGCCCCAAACAGGTCACTACAGCCCCAAACAGGTCCACTACAGCCCCAAACAGTCACTACAGCCCCAAACAGGTCACTACAGCCCCAAACAGGTCCACTACAGCCCCAAACAGACATGTCACTACAGCCCCAAACAGTCACTACAGCCCCAAACAGACAGGTCACTACAGCCCCAAACAGTCACTACAGCCCCAAACAGTCACTACAGCCCCAAACAGACACTACAGCCCCAAACAGTCACTACAGCCCTAAACAGGCCACTACAGCCCCAAACAGTCACTACAGCCCCAAACAGACACTACAGCCCCAAACAGGTAACTACAGCCCCAAACAGGTCACTACAGCCCCAAACAGTCACTACAGCCCCAAACAGGTCACTACAGCCCCAAACAGGTCACTACAGCCCCAAACAGTCACTACAGCCCCAAACATGTCACTACAGCCCCAAACAGGTCACTACAGCCCCAAACAGTCACTACAGCCCCAGACAGGTAACTACAGCCCCAAACAGGTCACTACAGCCCCAAACAGTCACTACAGCCCCAAACAGGTAACTACAGCCCCAAACAGGTCACTACAGCCCCAAACAGTCACTACAGCCCCAAACAGGTCACTACAGCCCCAAACAGGTCACTACAGCCCCAAACAGTCACTACAGCCCCAAACAGGTCACTACAGCCCCAAACAGGTCACTACAGCCCCAAACAGTCACTACAGCCCCAAACAGGTCACTACAGCCCCAAACAGTCACTACAGCCCCAAACGGACAGGTCACTACAGCCCCAAACAGTCACTACAGCCCCAAACAGGTAACTACAGCCCCAAACAGACAGGTCACTACAGCCCCAAACAGTCACTACAAACAGGTCACTACAGCCCCACACAGGTCACTACAAACAGGTCACTACAAACAGGTCACTACAGCCCCAAACAGTCACTACAGCCCCAAACAGGCAACTACAACCCCAAACAGGTCACTACAGCCCCAAACAGGTCACTACAGCCCCAAACAGTCACTACAGCCCCAAACAGGTCACTACAGCCCCAAACAGGTCACTACAGCCCCAAACAGTCACTACAGCCCCAGACAGGTCACTACAGCCCCAAACAGTCACTACAGCCCCAAACAGACAGGTCACTACAGCCCCAAACAGTCACTACAGCCCCAAACAGGTAACTACAGCCCCAAACAGGTCACTACAGCCCCAAACAGTCACTACAACCCCAAACAGTCACTACAGCCCCAAACAGGTCACTACAGCCTCAAACAGGTCACTACAGCCCCAAACAGTCACTACAGCCCCAAACAGGTCACTACAGCCCCAAACAGGTCACTACAGCCCCAAACAGTCACTACAGCCCCAAACAGTCACTACAGCCCCAAACAGACAGGTCACTACAGCCCCAAACAGGTCACTACAGCCCCAAACAGTCACTACAGCCCCAAACAGGTAACTACAGCCCCAAACAGGTCACTACAGCCCCAAACAGTCACTACAGCCCCAAACAGGTCACTACAGCCCCAAACAGGTCACTACAGCCCCAAACAGTCACTACAGCCCCAAACAGGTCACTACAGCCCCAAACAGGTCACTACAGCCCCAAACAGTCACTACAGCCCCAAACAGGTCACTACAGCCCCAAACAGTCACTACAGCCCCAAACGGACAGGTCACTACAGCCCCAAACAGTCACTACAGCCCCAAACAGGTAACTACAGCCCCAAACAGACAGGTCACTACAGCCCCAAACAGTCACTACAAACAGGTCACTACAGCCCCACACAGGTCACTACAAACAGGTCACTACAAACAGGTCACTACAGCCCCAAACAGTCACTACAGCCCCAAACAGGCAACTACAACCCCAAACAGGTCACTACAGCCCCAAACAGGTCACTACAGCCCCAAACAGTCACTACAGCCCCAAACAGGTCACTACAGCCCCAAACAGGTCACTACAGCCCCAAACAGTCACTACAGCCCCAGACAGGTCACTACAGCCCCAAACAGTCACTACAGCCCCAAACAGACAGGTCACTACAGCCCCAAACAGTCACTACAGCCCCAAACAGGTAACTACAGCCCCAAACAGGTCACTACAGCCCCAAACAGTCACTACAACCCCAAACAGTCACTACAGCCCCAAACAGGTCACTACAGCCTCAAACAGGTCACTACAGCCCCAAACAGTCACTACAGCCCCAAACAGGTCACTACAGCCCCAAACAGGTCACTACAGCCCCAAACAGTCACTACAGCCCCAAACAGTCACTACAGCCCCAAACAGACAGGTCACTACAGCCCCAAACAGGTCACTACAGCCCCAAACAGTCACTACAGCCCCAAACAGTCACTACAGCCCCAAACAGACAGGTCACTACAGCCCCAAACAGTCACTACAGCCCCAAACAGGTAACTACAGCCCCAAACAGGTCACTACAGCCCCAAACAGGTCCACTACAGCCCCAAACAGTCACTACAGCCCCAAACAGGTCACTACAGCCCCAAACAGGTCCACTACAGCCCCAAACAGACAGGTCACTACAGCCCCAAACAGTCACTACAGCCCCAAAAAGACAGGTCACTACAGCCCCAAACAGTCACTACAGCCCCAAACAGTCACTACAGCCCCAAACAGACACTACAGCCCCAAACAGTCACTACAGCCCCAACCAGACACTACAGCCCCAAACAGACACTACAGCCCCAAACAGTCACTACAGCCCCAAACAGGTCACTACAGCCCCAAACAGCCACTACAGCCCCAAACAGGCCACTACAGCCCCAAACAGGTAACTACAGCCCCAAACAGGCCACTACAGCCCCAAACAGGTAACTACAGCCCCAAACAGGTCACTACAGCCCCAAACAGGTCCACTACAGCCCCAAACAGTCACTACTGCCCCAAACAGGTAACTACAGCCCCAAACAGTCACTACAGCCCCAAACAGGTCACTACAGCCCCAAACGGGCCACTACAGCCCCAAACATGTCACTACAGCCCCAAACAGACAGGTCACTACAGCCCCAAACAGTCACTACAGCCCCAAACAGTCACTACAGCCCCAAACAGGTAACTACAGCCCCAAACAGGTCACTACAGCCCCAAACAGTCACTACAGCCCCAAACAGGTCACTACAGCCTCAAACAGGTCACTACAGCCCCAAACAGTCACTACAGCCCCAAACAGGTCACTACAGCCCCAAACAGGTCACTACAGCCCCAAACAGTCACTACAGCCCCAAACAGGTCACTACAGCCCCAAACAGTCACTACAGCCCCAAACAGACAGGTCACTACAGCCCCAAACAGTCACTACAGCCCCAAACAGTTAACTACAGCCCCAAACAGGTCACTACAGCCCCAAACAGGTCCACTACAGCCCCAAACAGTCACTACAGCCCAAAACAGGTCACTACAGCTCCAAACAGGTCCACTACAGCCCCAAACAGACAGGTCACTACAGCCCCAAACAGTCACTACAGCCCCAAACAGACAGGTCACTACAGCCCCAAACAGTCACTACAGCCCCAAACAGTCACTACAGCCCCAAACAGACACTACAGCCCCAAACAGTCACTACAGCCCCAACCAGACACTACAGCCGCAAACAGACACTACAGCCCCAAACAGGTAACTACAGCCACAAACATGCCACTACAGCCCCAAACAGGTCACTACAGCCCCAAACAGGCCACTACAGCCCCAAACAGTCACTACAGCCCCAAACAGACACTACAGCCCCAAACAGGTCACTACAGCCCCAAACAGGCCACTACAGCCCCAAACAGACACTACAGCCCCAAACAGTCACTACAGCCCCAAACAGGCCACTACAGCCCCAAACAGGTCACTACAGCCCCAAACAGGCCACTACAGCCCCAAACAGGCCACTACAGCCCCAAACAGGTCACTACAGCCCCAAACAGGTCACTATAGCCCCAAACAGGTAACTACAGCCACAAACATGCCACTACAGCCCCAAACAGGTCACTACAGCCCCAAACACTCACTACAGCCCCAAACAGCCACTACAGCCCCAAACAGACACTACATCCCCAAACAGGTCACTACAGCCCCAAACAGGTCACTACAGCCCCAAACAGTCACTACAGCCCCAAACAGTCACTACAGCCCCAAACAGTCACTACAGCCCCAAACAGGTAACTACAGCCCCAAACAGTCACTACAGCCCCAAACAGTCACTACAGCCCCAAACAGTCACTACAGCCCCAAACAGTCACTACAGCCCCAAACAGGTCACTACAGCCCCAAACAGTCACTACAGCCCCAAACAGGTCACTACAGCCCCAAACAGTCACTACAGCCCCAAACAGACACTACAGCCCCAAACAGGTCACTACAGCCCCAAACAGGCCACTACAGCCCCAAACAGACACTACAGCCCCAAACAGGCCACTACAGCCCCAAACAGGTCACTACAGCCCCAAACAGGCCACTACAGCCCCAAACAGGCCACTACAGCCCCAAACAGGTCACTACAGCCCCAAACAGGTCACTACAGCCCCAAACAGGTAACTACAGCCACAAACATGCCACTACAGCCCCAAACAGGTCACTACAGCCCCAAACACTCACTACAGCCCCAAACAGCCACTACAGCCCCAAACAGACACTACAGCCCCAAACAGGTCACTACAGCCCCAAACAGGTCACTACAGCCCCAAACAGGTCACTACAGCCCCAAACAGTCACTACAGCCCCAAACAGTCACTACAGCCCCAAACAGTCACTACAGCCCCAAACAGGTAACTACAGCCCAAAACAGTCACTACAGCCCCAAACAGTCACTACAGCCCCAAACAGTCACTACAGCCCCAAACAGTCACTACAGCCCCAAACAGGTCACTACAGCCCCAAACAGTCACTACAGCCCCAAACAGGTCACTACAGCCCCAAACAGTCACTACAGCCGCAAACAGGTCACTACAGCCCCAAACAGGCCACTACAGCCCCAAACAGGTCCCTACAGCCCGAAACAGGTCACTACAGCCCGAAACAGGTCACTACAGCCCCAAAGAGTCACTACAGCCCCAAACAGGTCACTACAGCCCCAAACAGTCACTACAGCCCCAAACAGTCACTACAGCCCCAAACAGGTCACTACAGCCCCAAACAGGCCACTACAGCCCCAAACAGTCACTACAGCCCCACACAGGTCACTACAGCCCCAAACAGGTCACTACAGCCCCAAACAGGTAACTACAGCCCCAAACAGGTCACTACAGCCCCAAACAGTCACTACAGCCCCAAACAGGTCCACTACAGCCCCAAACAGTCACTACAGCCCCAAACAGGTCACTACAGCCCCAATCAGACACTACAGCCCCAAACAGGTAACTACAGCCCCAAACAGTCACTACAGCCCCAAACAGGCCACTACAGCCCCAAACAGGTCACTACAGTCACAAACAGGTCACTACAGCCCCAAACAGGCCACTACAGCCCCAAACAGGTCACTACAGCCCCAAACAGGCCACTACAGCCCAAAACAGTCACTACAGCCCCAAACAGGCAACTACAGCCCCAAACAGGCCACTACAGCCCCAAACAGGTCACTACAGCCCCAAACAGGCCACTACAGCCCCAAACAGGTCACTACAGCCCCAAACAGGCCACTACAGCCCCTAACAGTCACTACAGCCCCAAACAGGCCACTACAGCCCAAAAGCAGGGCACTACAGCCCCAAACAGGCCACTACAGCCCCAAACAGGTCACTACAGCCCCAAACAGTCACTACAGCCCCAAACAGGTCACTACAGCCCCAAAAAGGTCACTACAGCCCCAAACAGGTCACTACAGCCCCAAACAGGTCACTAGGTCACTACAGCCCCAAACAGGTCACTACAGCCCCAAACAGGTCACTACAGCCCCAAACAGTCACTACAGCCCCAAACAGTCACTACAGCCCCAAACAGGTCACTACAGCCCCAAACAGACACTACAGCCCCAAACAGGTCACTACAGCCCCAAACAGACACTACAGCCCCAAACAGGTCACTACAGCCCCAAACAGGCCACTACAGCCCCAAACAGGTCACTACAGCCCCAAACAGACACTACAGCCCCAAACAGGTCACTACAGCCCCAAACAGTCACTACAGCCCCAAACAGGTCACTACAGCCCCAAACAGGCCGCTACAGCCCCAAACAGGTCACTACAGCCCCAAACAGGTCACTACAGCCCCAAACAGTCACTACAGCCCCAAACAGGTAACTACAGCCCCAAACAGGTCACTACAGCCCCAAACAGTCACTACAGCCCCAAACAGGTCCACTACAGCCCCAAACAGTCACTACAGCCCCAAACAGGTCACTACAGCCCCAATCAGACACTACAGCCCCAAACAGGTAACTACAGCCCCAAACAGTCACTACAGCCCCAAACAGGCCACTACAGCCCCAAACTACAGTCACAAACAGGTCACTACAGCCCCAAACAGGCCACTACAGCCCCAAACAGGTCACTACAGCCCCAAACAGGCCACTACAGCCCAAAACAGTCACTACAGCCCCAAACAGGCAACTACAGCCCCAAACAGGCCACTACAGCCCCAAACAGGTCACTACAGCCCCAAACAGGCCACTACAGCCCCAAACAGGTCACTACAGCCCCAAACAGGCCACTACAGCCCCTAACAGTCACTACAGCCCCAAACAGGCCACTACAGCCCAAAAGCAGGGCACTACAGCCCCAAACAGGCCACTACAGCCCCAAACAGGTCACTACAGCCCCAAACAGTCACTACAGCCCCAAACAGGTCACTACAGCCCCAAAAAGGTCACTACAGCCCCAAACAGGTCACTACAGCCCCAAACAGGTCACTAGGTCACTACAGCCCCAAACAGGTCACTACAGCCCCAAACAGGTCACTACAGCCCCAAACAGTCACTACAGCCCCAAACAGTCACTACAGCCCCAAACAGGTCACTACAGCCCCAAACAGACACTACAGCCCCAAACAGGTCACTACAGCCCCAAACAGACACTACAGCCCCAAACAGGTCACTACAGCCCCAAACAGGCCACTACAGCCCCAAACAGGTCACTACAGCCCCAAACAGACACTACAGCCCCAAACAGGTCACTACAGCCCCAAACAGTCACTACAGCCCCAAACAGGTCACTACAGCCCCAAACAGGCCGCTACAGCCCCAAACAGGTCACTACAGCCCCAAACAGGTCACTACAGCCCCAAACAGTCACTACAGCCCCAAACAGTCACTACAGCCCCAAACAGTCACTACAGCCCCAAACAGGTCACTACAGCCCCAAACAGTCACTACAGCCCCAAACAGGTCACTACAGCCCCAAACAGGCCACTACAGCCCCAAACAGGTCACTACAGCCCCAAACAGGTCACTACAGCCCGAAACAGGTCACTACAGCCCCAAAGAGTCACTACAGCCCCAAACAGGTCACTACAGCCCCAAACAGCCACTACAGCCCCAAACAGGCCACTACAGCCCCAAACAGGTAACTACAGCCCCAAACAGGCCACTACAGCCCCAAACAGGTAACTACAGCCCCAAACAGGTCACTACAGCCCCAAACAGGTCCACTACAGCCCCAAACAGTCACTACTGCCCCAAACAGGTAACTACAGCCCCAAACAGTCACTACAGCCCCAAACAGGTCACTACAGCCCCAAACGGGCCACTACAGCCCCAAACAGGTCACTACAGCCCCAAACAGACAGGTCACTACAGCCCCAAACAGTCACTACAGCCCCAAACAGTCACTACAGCCCCAAACAGGTAACTACAGCCCCAAACAGGTCACTACAGCCCCAAACAGTCACTACAGCCCCAAACAGGTCACTACAGCCTCAAACAGGTCACTACAGCCCCAAACAGTCACTACAGCCCCAAACAGGTCACTACAGCCCCAAACAGGTCACTACAGCCCCAAACAGTCACTACAGCCCCAAACAGGTCACTACAGCCCCAAACAGTCACTACAGCCCCAAACAGACAGGTCACTACAGCCCCAAACAGTCACTACAGCCCCAAACAGTTAACTACAGCCCCAAACAGGTCACTACAGCCCCAAACAGGTCCACTACAGCCCCAAACAGTCACTACAGCCCAAAACAGGTCACTACAGCTCCAAACAGGTCCACTACAGCCCCAAACAGACAGGTCACTACAGCCCCAAACAGTCACTACAGCCCCAAACAGACAGGTCACTACAGCCCCAAACAGTCACTACAGCCCCAAACAGTCACTACAGCCCCAAACAGACACTACAGCCCCAAACAGTCACTACAGCCCCAACCAGACACTACAGCCGCAAACAGACACTACAGCCCCAAACAGGTAACTACAGCCACAAACATGCCACTACAGCCCCAAACAGGTCACTACAGCCCCAAACACTCACTACAGCCCCAAACAGCCACTACAGCCCCAAACAGTCACTACAGCCCCAAACAGTCACTACAGCCCCAAACAGGTCACTACAGCCCCAAACAGTCACTACAGCCCCAAACAGGTCACTACAGCCCCAAACAGTCACTACAGCCGCAAACAGGTCACTACAGCCCCAAACAGGCCACTACAGCCCCAAACAGTCACTACAGCCCCAAACAGACACTACAGCCCCAAACAGGTCACTACAGCCCCAAACAGGCCACTACAGCCCCAAACAGACACTACAGCCCCAAACAGTCACTACAGCCCCAAACAGGCCACTACAGCCCCAAACAGGTCACTACAGCCCCAAACAGGCCACTACAGCCCCAAACAGGCCACTACAGCCCCAAACAGGTCACTACAGCCCCAAACAGGTCACTATAGCCCCAAACAGGTAACTACAGCCACAAACATGCCACTACAGCCCCAAACAGGTCACTACAGCCCCAAACACTCACTACAGCCCCAAACAGCCACTACAGCCCCAAACAGACACTACAGCCCCAAACAGGTCACTACAGCCCCAAACAGGTCACTACAGCCCCAAACAGGTCACTACAGCCCCAAACAGTCACTACAGCCCCAAACAGTCACTACAGCCCCAAACAGTCACTACAGCCCCAAACAGGTAACTACAGCCCCAAACAGTCACTACAGCCCCAAACAGTCACTACAGCCCCAAACAGTCACTACAGCCCCAAACAGTCACTACAGCCCCAAACAGGTCACTACAGCCCCAAACAGTCACTACAGCCCCAAACAGGTCACTACAGCCCCAAACAGTCACTACAGCCCCAAACAGACACTACAGCCCCAAACAGGTCACTACAGCCCCAAACAGGCCACTACAGCCCCAAACAGACACTACAGCCCCAAACAGGCCACTACAGCCCCAAACAGGTCACTACAGCCCCAAACAGGCCACTACAGCCCCAAACAGGCCACTACAGCCCCAAACAGGTCACTACAGCCCCAAACAGGTCACTACAGCCCCAAACAGGTAACTACAGCCACAAACATGCCACTACAGCCCCAAACAGGTCACTACAGCCCCAAACACTCACTACAGCCCCAAACAGCCACTACAGCCCCAAACAGACACTACAGCCCCAAACAGGTCACTACAGCCCCAAACAGGTCACTACAGCCCCAAACAGGTCACTACAGCCCCAAACAGTCACTACAGCCCCAAACAGTCACTACAGCCCCAAACAGTCACTACAGCCCCAAACAGGTAACTACAGCCCAAAACAGTCACTACAGCCCCAAACAGTCACTACAGCCCCAAACAGTCACTACAGCCCCAAACAGTCACTACAGCCCCAAACAGGTCACTACAGCCCCAAACAGTCACTACAGCCCCAAACAGGTCACTACAGCCCCAAACAGTCACTACAGCCGCAAACAGGTCACTACAGCCCCAAACAGGCCACTACAGCCCCAAACAGGTCCCTACAGCCCGAAACAGGTCACTACAGCCCGAAACAGGTCACTACAGCCCCAAAGAGTCACTACAGCCCCAAACAGGTCACTACAGCCCCAAACAGTCACTACAGCCCCAAACAGTCACTACAGCCCCAAACAGGTCACTACAGCCCCAAACAGGCCACTACAGCCCCAAACAGTCACTACAGCCCCACACAGGTCACTACAGCCCCAAACAGGTCACTACAGCCCCAAACAGGTAACTACAGCCCCAAACAGGTCACTACAGCCCCAAACAGTCACTACAGCCCCAAACAGGTCCACTACAGCCCCAAACAGTCACTACAGCCCCAAACAGGTCACTACAGCCCCAATCAGACACTACAGCCCCAAACAGGTAACTACAGCCCCAAACAGTCACTACAGCCCCAAACAGGCCACTACAGCCCCAAACAGGTCACTACAGTCACAAACAGGTCACTACAGCCCCAAACAGGCCACTACAGCCCCAAACAGGTCACTACAGCCCCAAACAGGCCACTACAGCCCAAAACAGTCACTACAGCCCCAAACAGGCAACTACAGCCCCAAACAGGCCACTACAGCCCCAAACAGGTCACTACAGCCCCAAACAGGCCACTACAGCCCCAAACAGGTCACTACAGCCCCAAACAGGCCACTACAGCCCCTAACAGTCACTACAGCCCCAAACAGGCCACTACAGCCCAAAAGCAGGGCACTACAGCCCCAAACAGGCCACTACAGCCCCAAACAGGTCACTACAGCCCCAAACAGTCACTACAGCCCCAAACAGGTCACTACAGCCCCAAAAAGGTCACTACAGCCCCAAACAGGTCACTACAGCCCCAAACAGGTCACTAGGTCACTACAGCCCCAAACAGGTCACTACAGCCCCAAACAGGTCACTACAGCCCCAAACAGTCACTACAGCCCCAAACAGTCACTACAGCCCCAAACAGGTCACTACAGCCCCAAACAGACACTACAGCCCCAAACAGGTCACTACAGCCCCAAACAGACACTACAGCCCCAAACAGGTCACTACAGCCCCAAACAGGCCACTACAGCCCCAAACAGGTCACTACAGCCCCAAACAGACACTACAGCCCCAAACAGGTCACTACAGCCCCAAACAGGCCGCTACAGCCCCAAACAGGTCACTACAGCCCCAAACAGGTCACTACAGCCCCAAACAGTCACTACAGCCCCAAACAGGTAACTACAGCCCCAAACAGGTCACTACAGCCCCAAACAGTCACTACAGCCCCAAACAGGTCCACTACAGCCCCAAACAGTCACTACAGCCCCAAACAGGTCACTACAGCCCCAATCAGACACTACAGCCCCAAACAGGTAACTACAGCCCCAAACAGTCACTACAGCCCCAAACAGGCCACTACAGCCCCAAACTACAGTCACAAACAGGTCACTACAGCCCCAAACAGGCCACTACAGCCCCAAACAGGTCACTACAGCCCCAAACAGGCCACTACAGCCCAAAACAGTCACTACAGCCCCAAACAGGCAACTACAGCCCCAAACAGGCCACTACAGCCCCAAACAGGTCACTACAGCCCCAAACAGGCCACTACAGCCCCAAACAGGTCACTACAGCCCCAAACAGGCCACTACAGCCCCTAACAGTCACTACAGCCCCAAACAGGCCACTACAGCCCAAAAGCAGGGCACTACAGCCCCAAACAGGCCACTACAGCCCCAAACAGGTCACTACAGCCCCAAACAGTCACTACAGCCCCAAAAAGGTCACTACAGCCCCAAACAGGTCACTACAGCCCCAAACAGGTCACTAGGTCACTACAGCCCCAAACAGGTCACTACAGCCCCAAACAGGTCACTACAGCCCCAAACAGTCACTACAGCCCCAAACAGTCACTACAGCCCCAAACAGGTCACTACAGCCCCAAACAGACACTACAGCCCCAAACAGGTCACTACAGCCCCAAACAGACACTACAGCCCCAAACAGGTCACTACAGCCCCAAACAGGCCACTACAGCCCCAAACAGGTCACTACAGCCCCAAACAGACACTACAGCCCCAAACAGGTCACTACAGCCCCAAACATTCACTACAGCCCCAAACAGGTCACTACAGCCCCAAACAGGCCGCTACAGCCCCAAACAGGTCACTACAGCCCCAAACAGGTCACTACAGCCCCAAACAGTCACTACAGCCCCAAACAGTCACTACAGCCCCAAACAGTCACTACAGCCCCAAACAGGTCACTACAGCCCCAAACAGTCACTACAGCCCCAAACAGGTCACTACAGCCCCAAACAGGCCACTACAGCCCCAAACAGGTCACTACAGCCCCAAACAGGTCACTACAGCCCGAAACAGGTCACTACAGCCCCAAAGAGTCACTACAGCCCCAAACAGGTCACTACAGCCCCAAACAGTCACTACAGCCCCAAACAGTCACTACAGCCCCAAACAGGTCACTACAGCCCCAAACAGGTCACTACAGCCCCAAACAGGCCACTACAGCCCCAAACAGGTCACTACAGCCCCAAACAGGTAACTACAGCCCCAAACAGGTCACTACAGCCCCAAACAGTCACTACAGCCCCAAACAGGTCCACTACAGCCCCAAACAGTCACTACAGCCCCAAACAGGTCACTACAGCCCCAATCAGACACTACAGCCCCAAACAGGTAACTACAGCCCCAAACAGTCACTACAGCCCCAAACAGGTCACTACATCCCCAAACAGACACTATAGCCCCAAACAGGTCACTACAGCCCCAAACAGACACTACAGCCCCAAACAGGTCACTACAGCCCCAAACAGGCCACTACAGCCCCAAACAGGTCACTACATCCCCAAACAGTCACTACAGCCCCAAACAGGTCACTACAGCCCCAAACAGGTCACTACAGCCCCAAACAGGCCACTACCGCCCCAAACAGGTCACTACAGCCCCAAACAGTCACTAGAGCCCCAAACAGGTAACTACAGCCCCAAACAGGTCACTACAGCCCCAAACAGGTCACTACAGCCCCAAACAGGGTCACTACAGCCCCAAACAGGTCACTACAGCCCCAAACAGGTCACTACAGCCCCAAACAGACACTACAGCCCCAAACAGGTCACTACAGCCCCAAACAGACACTACAGCCCCAAACAGGTCAATACAGCCCCAAACAGACACTACAGCCCCAAACAGGTCACTACAGCCCCAAACAGGCCACTACAGCCCCAAACAGGTCACTACAGCCCCAAACAGGCCACTACAGCCCCAAACAGGTCACTACAGCCCCAAACAGTCACTACAGCCCCAAACAGTCACTACAGCCCCAAACAGACACTACAGCCCCAAACAGGTCACTACAGCCCCAAACAGGTCACTACAGCCCCAAACAGACACTACAGCCCCAAACAGGTCACTACAGCCCCAAACAGGCCACTACAGCCCCAAACAGGTCACTACAGCCCCAAACAGGCCACTACAGCCCCAAACAGGTCACTACAGCCCCAAACAGGTCACTACAGCCCCAAACAGTCACTACAGCCCCAAACAGTCACTACAGCCCCAAACAGGTAACTACAGCCCCAAACAGGCACTACAGCCCCAAACAGTCACTACAGCCCCAAACAGTTACTACAGCCCCAAACAGGTCACTACAGCCCCAAACAGGTCACTACAGCCCCAAACAGTCACTACAGCCCCAAACAGGTCACTACAGCCCCAAACAGGCCACTACAGCCCCAAACAGGTCACTACAGCCCCAAACAGGTCACTACAGCCCGAAACAGGTCACTACAGCCCCAAAGAGTCACTACAGCCCCAAACAGGTCACTACAGCCCCAAACAGTCACTACAGCCCCAAACAGTCACTACAGCCCCAAACAGGTCACTACAGCCCCAAACAGGTCACTACAGCCCCAAACAGGCCACTACAGCCCCAAACAGTCACTACAGCCCCAAACAGGTCACTACAGCCCCAAACAGGTCACTACAGCCCCAAACAGGTCACTACACCCCAAACAGTCACTACAGCCCCAAACAGGTCCACTACAGACACAAACAGTCACTACAGCCCCAAACAGGTCACTACAGCCCCAATCAGACACTACAGCCCCAAACAGGTAACTACAGCCCCAAACAGTCACTACAGCCCCAAACAGGCCACTACAGCCCCAAACAGGTCACTACAGTCACAAACAGGTCACTACAGCCCCAAACAGGCCACTACAGCCCCAAACAGGTCCACTACAGCCCCAAACAGTCACTACAGCCCCAAACAGGTCCACTACAGCCCCAAACAGTCACTACAGCCCCAAACAGGTCACTACAGCCCCAATCAGACACTACAGCCCCAAACAGGTAACTACAGCCCCAAACAGTCACTACAGCCCCAAACAGGCCACTACAGCCCCAAACAGGTCACTACAGTCACAAACAGGTCACTACAGCCCCAAACAGGCCACTACAGCCCCAAACAGGTCACTACAGCCCCAAACAGGCCACTACAGCCCAAAACAGTCACTACAGCCCCAAACAGGCAACTACAGCCCCAAACAGGCCACTACAGCCCCAAACAGGTCACTACAGCCCCAAACAGGCCACTACAGCCCCAAACAGGTCACTACAGCCCCAAACAGGCCACTACAGCCCCTAACAGTCACTACAGCCCCAAACAGGCCACTACAGCCCAAAAGCAGGGCACTACAGCCCCAAACAGGCCACTACAGCCCCAAACAGGTCACTACAGCCCCAAACAGTCACTACAGCCCCAAACAGGTCACTACAGCCCCAAAAAGGTCACTACAGCCCCAAACAGGTCACTACAGCCCCAAACAGGTCACTAGGTCACTACAGCCCCAAACAGGTCACTACAGCCCCAAACAGGTCACTACAGCCCCAAACAGTCACTACAGCCCCAAACAGTCACTACAGCCCCAAACAGGTCACTACAGCCCCAAACAGGTCACTACAGCCCCAAACAGTCACTACAGCCCCAAACAGGTCCACTAAAGCCCCAAACAGTCACTACAGCCCCAAACAGGTCACTACAGCCCCAATCAGACACTACAGCCCCAAACAGGTAACTACAGCCCCAAACAGTCACTACAGCCCCAAACAGGCCACTACAGCCCCAAACTACAGTCACAAACAGGTCACTACAGCCCCAAACAGGCCACTACAGCCCCAAACAGGTCACTACAGCCCCAAACAGGCCACTACAGCCCAAAACAGTCACTACAGCCCCAAACAGGCAACTACAGCCCCAAACAGGCCACTACAGCCCCAAACAGGTCACTACAGCCCCAAACAGGCCACTACAGCCCCAAACAGGTCACTACAGCCCCAAACAGGCCACTACAGCCCCTAACAGTCACTACAGCCCCAAACAGGCCACTACAGCCCAAAAGCAGGGCACTACAGCCCCAAACAGGCCACTACAGCCCCAAACAGGTCACTACAGCCCCAAACAGTCACTACAGCCCCAAAAAGGTCACTACAGCCCCAAACAGGTCACTACAGCCCCAAACAGGTCACTAGGTCACTACAGCCCCAAACAGGTCACTACAGCCCCAAACAGGTCACTACAGCCCCAAACAGTCACTACAGCCCCAAACAGTCACTACAGCCCCAAACAGGTCACTACAGCCCCAAACAGACACTACAGCCCCAAACAGGTCACTACAGCCCCAAACAGACACTACAGCCCCAAACAGGTCACTACAGCCCCAAACAGGCCACTACAGCCCCAAACAGGTCACTACAGCCCCAAACAGACACTACAGCCCCAAACAGGTCACTACAGCCCCAAACAGTCACTACAGCCCCAAACAGGTCACTACAGCCCCAAACAGGCCGCTACAGCCCCAAACAGGTCACTACAGCCCCAAACAGGTCACTACAGCCCCAAACAGTCACTACAGCCCCAAACAGTCACTACAGCCCCAAACAGTCACTACAGCCCCAAACAGGTCACTACAGCCCCAAACAGTCACTACAGCCCCAAACAGGTCACTACAGCCCCAAACAGGCCACTACAGCCCCAAACAGGTCACTACAGCCCCAAACAGGTCACTACAGCCCGAAACAGGTCACTACAGCCCCAAAGAGTCACTACAGCCCCAAACAGGTCACTACAGCCCCAAACAGTCACTACAGCCCCAAACAGTCACTACAGCCCCAAACAGGTCACTACAGCCCCAAACAGGTCACTACAGCCCCAAACAGGCCACTACAGCCCCAAACAGTCACTACAGCCCCAAACAGGTCACTACAGCCCCAAACAGGTAACTACAGCCCCAAACAGGTCACTACAGCCCCAAACAGTCACTACAGCCCCAAACAGGTCCACTACAGCCCCAAACAGTCACTACAGCCCCAAACAGGTCACTACAGCCCCAATCAGACACTACAGCCCCAAACAGGTAACTACAGCCCCAAACAGTCACTACAGCCCCAAACAGGTCACTACATCCCCAAACAGACACTATAGCCCCAAACAGGTCACTACAGCCCCAAACAGACACTACAGCCCCAAACAGGTCACTACAGCCCCAAACAGGCCACTACAGCCCCAAACAGGTCACTACATCCCCAAACAGTCACTACAGCCCCAAACAGGTCACTACAGCCCCAAACAGGTCACTACAGCCCCAAACAGGCCACTACCGCCCCAAACAGGTCACTACAGCCCCAAACAGTCACTAGAGCCCCAAACAGGTAACTACAGCCCCAAACAGGTCACTACAGCCCCAAACAGGTCACTACAGCCCCAAACAGGGTCACTACAGCCCCAAACAGGTCACTACAGCCCCAAACAGGTCACTACAGCCCCAAACAGACACTACAGCCCCAAACAGGTCACTACAGCCCCAAACAGACACTACAGCCCCAAACAGGTCAATACAGCCCCAAACAGACACTACAGCCCCAAACAGGTCACTACAGCCCCAAACAGGCCACTACAGCCCCAAACAGGTCACTACAGCCCCAAACAGGCCACTACAGCCCCAAACAGGTCACTACAGCCCCAAACAGTCACTACAGCCCCAAACAGTCACTACAGCCCCAAACAGACACTACAGCCCCAAACAGGTCACTACAGCCCCAAACAGGTCACTACAGCCCCAAACAGACACTACAGCCCCAAACAGGTCACTACAGCCCCAAACAGGCCACTACAGCCCCAAACAGGTCACTACAGCCCCAAACAGACACTACAGCCCCAAACAGGTCACTACAGCCCCAAACAGTCACTACAGCCCCAGACAGGTCACTACAGCCCCAAACAGGCCACTACAGCCCCAAACAGGTCACTACAGCCCCAAACAGGTCACTACAGCCCCAAACAGTCACTACAGCCCCAAACAGTCACTACAGCCCCAAACAGGTAACTACAGCCCCAAACAGGCACTACAGCCCCAAACAGTCACTACAGCCCCAAACAGTTACTACAGCCCCAAACAGGTCACTACAGCCCCAAACAGGTCACTACAGCCCCAAACAGTCACTACAGCCCCAAACAGGTCACTACAGCCCCAAACAGGCCACTACAGCCCCAAACAGGTCACTACAGCCCCAAACAGGTCACTACAGCCCGAAACAGGTCACTACAGCCCCAAAGAGTCACTACAGCCCCAAACAGGTCACTACAGCCCCAAACAGTCACTACAGCCCCAAACAGTCACTACAGCCCCAAACAGGTCACTACAGCCCCAAACAGGTCACTACAGCCCCAAACAGGCCACTACAGCCCCAAACAGTCACTACAGCCCCAAACAGGTCACTACAGCCCCAAACAGGTCACTACAGCCCCAAACAGGTCACTACACCCCAAACAGTCACTACAGCCCCAAACAGGTCCACTACAGACACAAACAGTCACTACAGCCCCAAACAGGTCACTACAGCCCCAATCAGACACTACAGCCCCAAACAGGTAACTACAGCCCCAAACAGTCACTACAGCCCCAAACAGGCCACTACAGCCCCAAACAGGTCACTACAGTCACAAACAGGTCACTACAGCCCCAAACAGGCCACTACAGCCCCAAACAGGTCACTACAGCCCCAAACAGGCCACTACAGCCCAAAACAGTCACTACAGCCCCAAACAGGCCACTACAGCCCCAAACAGGTCACTACAGCCCCAAACAGTCACTACAGCCCCAAACAGGCCACTACAGCCCCAAACAGGTCACTACAGCCCCAAACAGGTCACTACAGCCCGAAACAGGTCACTACAGCCCCAAAGAGTCACTACAGCCCCAAACAGGTCACGACAGCCCCAAACAGTCACTACAGCCCCAAACAGTCACTACAGCCCCAAACAGGTCACTACAGCCCCAAACAGGCCACTACAGCCCCAAACAGTCACTACAGCCCCAAACAGGTCACTACAGCCCCAAACAGGTCACTACAGCCCCAAACAGGTAACTACAGCCCCAAACAGGTCACTACAGCCCCAAACAGTCACTACAGCCCCAAACAGGTCCACTACAGACCCAAACAGTCACTACAGCCCCAAACAGGTCACTACAGCCCCAATCAGACACTACAGCCCCAAACAGGTAACTACAGCCCCAAACAGTCACTACAGCCCCAAACAGGCCACTACAGCCCCAAACAGGTCACTACAGTCACAAACAGGTCACTACAGCCCCAAACAGGCCACTACAGCCCCAAACAGGTCACTACAGCCCCAAACAGGCCACTACAGCCCAAAACAGTCACTACAGCCCCAAACAGGCCACTACAGCCCCAAACAGGCCACTACAGCCCCAAACAGGTCACTACAGCCCCAAACAGGCCACTACAGCCCCAAACAGTCACTACAGCCCCAAACAGGTCACTACAGCCCCAAACAGGTCACTACAGCCCCAAACAGGCCACTACGGCCCAAAACAGTCACTACAGCCCCAAACAGACACTACAGCCCCAAACAGGTCACTACAGCCCCAAACAGGCCACTACAGCCACAAACAGACACTACAGCCCCAAACAGTCACTACAGCCCCAAACAGACACTACAGCCCCAAACAGGTCACTACAGCCCCAAACAGGCCACTACAGCCCCAAACAGGTCACTACAGCCCCAAACAGGCCACTACAGCCCCAAACAGGCCACTACAGCCCCAAACAGGTCACTACAGCCCCAAACAGGTCACTACAGCCCCAAACAGGTAACTACAGCCCCAAACAGTCACTACAGCCCCAAACAGTCACTACAGCCCCAAACAGGCCACTACAGCCCCAAACAGGTCACTACAGCCCCAAACAGTCACTACATCCCCAAACAGTCACTACAGCCCCAAACAGGTCACTACAGCCCCAAACAGGTCACTACAGCCCGAAACAGGTCACTACAGCCCCAAAGAGTCACTACAGCCCCAAACAGGTCACGACAGCCCCAAACAGTCACTACAGCCCCAAACAGTCACTACAGCCCCAAACAGGTCACTACAGCCCCAAACAGGCCACTACAGCCCCAAACAGTCACTACAGCCCCAAACAGGTCACTACAGCCCCAAACAGGTCACTACAGCCCCAAACAGGTAACTACAGCCCCAAACAGGTCACTACAGCCCCAAACAGTCACTACAGCCCCAAACAGGTCCACTACAGACCCAAACAGTCACTACAGCCCCAAACAGGTCACTACAGCCCCAATCAGACACTACAGCCCCAAACAGGTAACTACAGCCCCAAACAGTCACTACAGCCCCAAACAGGCCACTACAGCCCCAAACAGGTCACTACAGTCACAAACAGGTCACTACAGCCCCAAACAGGCCACTACAGCCCCAAACAGGTCACTACAGCCCCAAACAGGCCACTACAGCCCAAAACAGTCACTACAGCCCCAAACAGGCCACTACAGCCCCAAACAGGCCACTACAGCCCCAAACAGGTCACTACAGCCCCAAACAGGCCACTACAGCCCCAAACAGTCACTACAGCCCCAAACAGGTCACTACAGCCCCAAACAGGTCACTACAGCCCCAAACAGGCCACTACGGCCCAAAACAGTCACTACAGCCCCAAACAGACACTACAGCCCCAAACAGGTCACTACAGCCCCAAACAGGCCACTACAGCCACAAACAGACACTACAGCCCCAAACAGTCACTACAGCCCCAAACAGACACTACAGCCCCAAACAGGTCACTACAGCCCCAAACAGGCCACTACAGCCCCAAACAGGTCACTACAGCCCCAAACAGGCCACTACAGCCCCAAACAGGCCACTACAGCCCCAAACAGGTCACTACAGCCCCAAACAGGTCACTACAGCCCCAAACAGGTAACTACAGCCCCAAACAGTCACTACAGCCCCAAACAGTCACTACAGCCCCAAACAGGCCACTACAGCCCCAAACAGGTCACTACAGCCCCAAACAGTCACTACATCCCCAAACAGTCACTACAGCCCCAAACAGGTAACTACAGCCCCAAACAGTCACTACAGCCCCAAACAGTCACTACAGCCCCAAACAGGTCACTACAGCCCCAAACAGTCACTACAGCCCCAAACAGGTCACTACAGCCCCAAACAGTCACTACAGCCGCAAACAGGTCACTACAGCCCCAAACAGGTCACTACAGCCCCAAACAGGCCACTACAGCCCCAAACAGGTCACTACAGCCCGAAACAGGTCACTACAGCCCGAAACAGGTCACTACAGCCCCAAACAGGTCACTACAGCCCCAAACAGGCCACTACAGCCCCAAACAGGTCACTACAGCCCGAAACAGGTCACTACAGCCCGAAACAGGTCACTACAGCCCCAAACAGGTCACTACAGCCCCAAACAGTCACTACAGCCCCAAACAGGCCACTACAGCCCCAAACAGTCACTACAGCCCCAAACAGGTCACTACAGCCCCAAACAGGTCACTACAGCCCCAAACAGGCCACTACAGCCCCAAACAGTCACTACAGCCCCAAACAGGTCACTACAGCCCCAAACAGGTAACTACAGCCACAAACATGCCACTACAGCCCCAAACAGGTCACTACAGCCCCAAACACTCACTACAGCCCCAAACAGCCACTACAGCCCCAAACAGGTCACTACAGCCCCAAACAGGCCACTACAGCCCCAAACAGGTCACTACAGCCCCAAACAGGTCACTACAGCCCCAAACAGTCACTACAGCCCCAAACAGGCCACTACAGCCCCAAACAGTCACTACAGCCCCAAACAGGTCACTACAGCCCCAAACAGGTCACTACAGCCCCAAACAGGCCACTACAGCCCCAAACAGTCACTACAGCCCCAAACAGGTCACTACAGCCCCAAACAGGTAACTACAGCCACAAACATGCCACTACAGCCCCAAACAGGTCACTACAGCCCCAAACACTCACTACAGCCCCAAACAGCCACTACAGCCCCAAACAGGTCACTACAGCCCCAAACAGGTCACTACAGCCCCAAACAGGCCACTACAGCCCCAAACAGGTCACTACAGCCCGAAACAGGTCACTACAGCCCGAAACAGGTCACTACAGCCCCAAACAGGTCACTACAGCCCCAAACAGGCCACTACAGCCCCAAACAGGTCACTACAGCCCGAAACAGGTCACTACAGCCCGAAACAGGTCACTACAGCCCCAAACAGGTCACTACAGCCCCAAACAGTCACTACAGCCCCAAACAGGCCACTACAGCCCCAAACAGTCACTACAGCCCCAAACAGGTCACTACAGCCCCAAACAGGTCACTACAGCCCCAAACAGGCCACTACAGCCCCAAACAGTCACTACAGCCCCAAACAGGTCACTACAGCCCCAAACAGGTAACTACAGCCACAAACATGCCACTACAGCCCCAAACAGGTCACTACAGCCCCAAACACTCACTACAGCCCCAAACAGCCACTACAGCCCCAAACAGGTCACTACAGCCCCAAACAGGCCACTACAGCCCCAAACAGGTCACTACAGCCCCAAACAGGTCACTACAGCCCCAAACAGTCACTACAGCCCCAAACAGGCCACTACAGCCCCAAACAGTCACTACAGCCCCAAACAGGTCACTACAGCCCCAAACAGGTCACTACAGCCCCAAACAGGCCACTACAGCCCCAAACAGTCACTACAGCCCCAAACAGGTCACTACAGCCCCAAACAGGTAACTACAGCCACAAACATGCCACTACAGCCCCAAACAGGTCACTACAGCCCCAAACACTCACTACAGCCCCAAACAGCCACTACAGCCCCAAACAGGTCACTACAGCCCCAAACAGGCCACTACAGCCCCAAACAGGTCACTACAGCCCGAAACAGGTCACTACAGCCCCAAACAGGTCACTACAGCCCCAAACAGTCACTACAGCCCCAAACAGGCCACTACAGCCCCAAACAGTCACTACAGCCCCAAACAGGTCACTACAGCCCCAAACAGGTCACTACAGCCCCAAACAGGCCACTACAGCCCCAAACAGTCACTACAGCCCCAAACAGACACTACAGCCCCAAACAGGTCACTACAGCCCCAAACAGGCCACTACAGCCCCAAACAGTCACTACAGCCCCAAACAGTCACTACAGCCCCAAACAGGTCACTACAGCCCCAAACAGACACTACAGCCCCAAACAGGTCACTACAGCCCCAAACAGACACTACAGCCCCAAACAGGTCACTACAGCCCCAAACAGGCCACTACAGCCCCAAACAGGTCACTACAGCCCCAAACAGACACTACAGCCCCAAACAGGTCACTACAGCCCCAAACAGTCACTACAGCCCCAAACAGGTCACTACAGCCCCAAACAGGCCGCTACAGCCCCAAACAGGTCACTACAGCCCCAAACAGGTCACTACAGCCCCAAACAGTCACTACAGCCCCAAACAGGTAACTACAGCCCCAAACAGGTCACTACAGCCCCAAACAGTCACTACAGCCCCAAACAGGTCCACTAAAGCCCCAAACAGTCACTACAGCCCCAAACAGGTCACTACAGCCCCAATCAGACACTACAGCCCCAAACAGGTAACTACAGCCCCAAACAGTCACTACAGCCCCAAACAGGCCACTACAGCCCCAAACTACAGTCACAAACAGGTCACTACGCCCCAAACAGGTCACTACAGCCCCAAACAGGTCACTACAGCCCCAAACAGGCCACTACAGCCCAAAACAGGTCACTACAGCCCCAAACAGGCTCTACAGTCCCCAAACAGGCCACTACAGCCCCAAACAGGTCACTACAGCCCCAAACAGGCCACTACAGCCCCAAACAGGTCACTACAGCCCCAAACAGGCCACTACAGCCCCTAACAGTCACTACAGCCCCAAACAGGCCACTACAGCCCAAAAGCAGGGCACTACAGCCCCAAACAGGCCACTACAGCCCCAAACAGGTCACTACAGCCCCAAACAGTCACTACAGCCCCAAAAAGGTCACTACAGCCCCAAACAGGTCACTACAGCCCCAAACAGGTCACTAGGTCACTACAGCCCCAAACAGGTCACTACAGCCCCAAACAGGTCACTACAGCCCCAAACAGTCACTACAGCCCCAAACAGTCACTACAGCCCCAAACAGGTCACTACAGCCCCAAACAGACACTACAGCCCCAAACAGGTCACTACAGCCCCAAACAGACACTACAGCCCCAAACAGGTCACTACAGCCCCAAACAGGCCACTACAGCCCCAAACAGGTCACTACAGCCCCAAACAGACACTACAGCCCCAAACAGGTCACTACAGCCCCAAACAGTCACTACAGCCCCAAACAGGTCACTACAGCCCCAAACAGGCCGCTACAGCCCCAAACAGGTCACTACAGCCCCAAACAGGTCACTACAGCCCCAAACAGTCACTACAGCCCCAAACAGTCACTACAGCCCCAAACAGTCACTACAGCCCCAAACAGGTCACTACAGCCCCAAACAGTCACTACAGCCCCAAACAGGTCACTACAGCCCCAAACAGGCCACTACAGCCCCAAACAGGTCACTACAGCCCCAAACAGGTCACTACAGCCCGAAACAGGTCACTACAGCCCCAAAGAGTCACTACAGCCCCAAACAGGTCACTACAGCCCCAAACAGTCACTACAGCCCCAAACAGTCACTACAGCCCCAAACAGGTCACTACAGCCCCAAACAGGTCACTACAGCCCCAAACAGGCCACTACAGCCCCAAACAGTCACTACAGCCCCAAACAGGTCACTACAGCCCCAAACAGGTAACTACAGCCCCAAACAGGTCACTACAGCCCCAAACAGTCACTACAGCCCCAAACAGGTCCACTACAGCCCCAAACAGTCACTACAGCCCCAAACAGGTCACTACAGCCCCAATCAGACACTACAGCCCCAAACAGGTAACTACAGCCCCAAACAGTCACTACAGCCCCAAACAGGTCACTACATCCCCAAACAGACACTATAGCCCCAAACAGGTCACTACAGCCCCAAACAGACACTACAGCCCCAAACAGGTCACTACAGCCCCAAACATGCCACTACAGCCCCAAACAGGTCACTACATCCCCAAACAGTCACTACAGCCCCAAACAGGTCACTACAGCCCCAAACAGGTCACTACAGCCCCAAACAGGCCACTACCGCCCCAAACAGGTCACTACAGCCCCAAACAGTCACTAGAGCCCCAAACAGGTAACTACAGCCCCAAACAGGTCACTACAGCCCCAAACAGGTCACTACAGCCCCAAACAGGGTCACTACAGCCCCAAACAGGTCACTACAGCCCCAAACAGGTCACTACAGCCCCAAACAGACACTACAGCCCCAAACAGGTCACTACAGCCCCAAACAGACACTACAGCCCCAAACAGGTCAATACAGCCCCAAACAGACACTACAGCCCCAAACAGGTCACTACAGCCCCAAACAGGCCACTACAGCCCCAAACAGGTCACTACAGCCCCAAACAGGCCACTACAGCCCCAAACAGGTCACTACAGCCCCAAACAGTCACTACAGCCCCAAACAGTCACTACAGCCCCAAACAGACACTACAGCCCCAAACAGGTCACTACAGCCCCAAACAGGTCACTACAGCCCCAAACAGACACTACAGCCCCAAACAGGTCACTACAGCCCCAAACAGGCCACTACAGCCCCAAACAGGTCACTACAGCCCCAAACAGACACTACAGCCCCAAACAGGTCACTACAGCCCCAAACAGTCACTACAGCCCCAGACAGGTCACTACAGCCCCAAACAGGCCACTACAGCCCCAAACAGGTCACTACAGCCCCAAACAGGTCACTACAGCCCCAAACAGTCACTACAGCCCCAAACAGTCACTACAGCCCCAAACAGGTAACTACAGCCCCAAACAGGCACTACAGCCCCAAACAGTCACTACAGCCCCAAACAGTTACTACAGCCCCAAACAGGTCACTACAGCCCCAAACAGGTCACTACAGCCCCAAACAGTCACTACAGCCCCAAACAGGTCACTACAGCCCCAAACAGGCCACTACAGCCCCAAACAGGTCACTACAGCCCCAAACAGGTCACTACAGCCCGAAACAGGTCACTACAGCCCCAAAGAGTCACTACAGCCCCAAACAGGTCACTACAGCCCCAAACAGTCACTACAGCCCCAAACAGTCACTACAGCCCCAAACAGGTCACTACAGCCCCAAACAGGTCACTACAGCCCCAAACAGGCCACTACAGCCCCAAACAGTCACTACAGCCCCAAACAGGTCACTACAGCCCCAAACAGGTCACTACAGCCCCAAACAGGTCACTACACCCCAAACAGTCACTACAGCCCCAAATAGGTCCACTACAGACACAAACAGTCACTACAGCCCCAAACAGGTCACTACAGCCCCAATCAGACACTACAGCCCCAAACAGGTAACTACAGCCCCAAACAGTCACTACAGCCCCAAACAGGCCACTACAGCCCCAAACAGGTCACTACAGTCACAAACAGGTCACTACAGCCCCAAACAGGCCACTACAGCCCCAAACAGGTCACTACAGCCCCAAACAGGCCACTACAGCCCAAAACAGTCACTACAGCCCCAAACAGGCCACTACAGCCCCAAACAGGTCACTACAGCCCCAAACAGTCACTACAGCCCCAAACAGGCCACTACAGCCCCAAACAGGTCACTACAGCCCCAAACAGGTCACTACAGCCCGAAACAGGTCACTACAGCCCCAAAGAGTCACTACAGCCCCAAACAGGTCACTACAGCCCCAAACAGTCACTACAGCCCCAAACAGTCACTACAGCCCCAAACAGGTCACTACAGCCCCAAACAGGCCACTACAGCCCCAAACAGTCACTACAGCCCCAAACAGGTCACTACAGCCCCAAACAGGTCACTACAGCCCCAAACAGGTAACTACAGCCCCAAACAGGTCACTACAGCCCCAAACAGGCAACTACAGCCCCAAACAGGCCACTACAGCCCCAAACAGGTCACTACAGCCCCAAACAGGCCACTACAGCCCCAAACAGGTCACTACAGCCCCAAACAGGCCACTACAGCCCCTAACAGTCACTACAGCCCCAAACAGGCCACTACAGCCCAAAAGCAGGGCACTACAGCCCCAAACAGGCCACTACAGCCCCAAACAGGTCACTACAGCCCCAAACAGTCACTACAGCCCCAAAAAGGTCACTACAGCCCCAAACAGGTCACTACAGCCCCAAACAGGTCACTAGGTCACTACAGCCCCAAACAGGTCACTACAGCCCCAAACAGGTCACTACAGCCCCAAACAGTCACTACAGCCCCAAACAGTCACTACAGCCCCAAACAGGTCACTACAGCCCCAAACAGACACTACAGCCCCAAACAGGTCACTACAGCCCCAAACAGACACTACAGCCCCAAACAGGTCACTACAGCCCCAAACAGGCCACTACAGCCCCAAACAGGTCACTACAGCCCCAAACAGACACTACAGCCCCAAACAGGTCACTACAGCCCCAAACAGTCACTACAGCCCCAAACAGGTCACTACAGCCCCAAACAGGCCGCTACAGCCCCAAACAGGTCACTACAGCCCCAAACAGGTCACTACAGCCCCAAACAGTCACTACAGCCCCAAACAGTCACTACAGCCCCAAACAGTCACTACAGCCCCAAACAGGTCACTACAGCCCCAAACAGTCACTACAGCCCCAAACAGGTCACTACAGCCCCAAACAGGCCACTACAGCCCCAAACAGGTCACTACAGCCCCAAACAGGTCACTACAGCCCGAAACAGGTCACTACAGCCCCAAAGAGTCACTACAGCCCCAAACAGGTCACTACAGCCCCAAACAGTCACTACAGCCCCAAACAGTCACTACAGCCCCAAACAGGTCACTACAGCCCCAAACAGGTCACTACAGCCCCAAACAGGCCACTACAGCCCCAAACAGTCACTACAGCCCCAAACAGGTCACTACAGCCCCAAACAGGTAACTACAGCCCCAAACAGGTCACTACAGCCCCAAACAGTCACTACAGCCCCAAACAGGTCCACTACAGCCCCAAACAGTCACTACAGCCCCAAACAGGTCACTACAGCCCCAATCAGACACTACAGCCCCAAACAGGTAACTACAGCCCCAAACAGTCACTACAGCCCCAAACAGGTCACTACATCCCCAAACAGACACTATAGCCCCAAACAGGTCACTACAGCCCCAAACAGACACTACAGCCCCAAACAGGTCACTACAGCCCCAAACAGGCCACTACAGCCCCAAACAGGTCACTACATCCCCAAACAGTCACTACAGCCCCAAACAGGTCACTACAGCCCCAAACAGGTCACTACAGCCCCAAACAGGCCACTACCGCCCCAAACAGGTCACTACAGCCCCAAACAGTCACTAGAGCCCCAAACAGGTAACTACAGCCCCAAACAGGTCACTACAGCCCCAAACAGGTCACTACAGCCCCAAACAGGGTCACTACAGCCCCAAACAGGTCACTACAGCCCCAAACAGGTCACTACAGCCCCAAACAGACACTACAGCCCCAAACAGGTCACTACAGCCCCAAACAGACACTACAGCCCCAAACAGGTCAATACAGCCCCAAACAGACACTACAGCCCCAAACAGGTCACTACAGCCCCAAACAGGCCACTACAGCCCCAAACAGGTCACTACAGCCCCAAACAGGCCACTACAGCCCCAAACAGGTCACTACAGCCCCAAACAGTCACTACAGCCCCAAACAGTCACTACAGCCCCAAACAGACACTACAGCCCCAAACAGGTCACTACAGCCCCAAACAGGTCACTACAGCCCCAAACAGACACTACAGCCCCAAACAGGTCACTACAGCCCCAAACAGGCCACTACAGCCCCAAACAGGTCACTACAGCCCCAAACAGACACTACAGCCCCAAACAGGTCACTACAGCCCCAAACAGTCACTACAGCCCCAGACAGGTCACTACAGCCCCAAACAGGCCACTACAGCCCCAAACAGGTCACTACAGCCCCAAACAGGTCACTACAGCCCCAAACAGTCACTACAGCCCCAAACAGTCACTACAGCCCCAAACAGGTAACTACAGCCCCAAACAGGCACTACAGCCCCAAACAGTCACTACAGCCCCAAACAGTTACTACAGCCCCAAACAGGTCACTACAGCCCCAAACAGGTCACTACAGCCCCAAACAGTCACTACAGCCCCAAACAGGTCACTACAGCCCCAAACAGGCCACTACAGCCCCAAACAGGTCACTACAGCCCCAAACAGGTCACTACAGCCCGAAACAGGTCACTACAGCCCCAAAGAGTCACTACAGCCCCAAACAGGTCACTACAGCCCCAAACAGTCACTACAGCCCCAAACAGTCACTACAGCCCCAAACAGGTCACTACAGCCCCAAACAGGTCACTACAGCCCCAAACAGGCCACTACAGCCCCAAACAGTCACTACAGCCCCAAACAGGTCACTACAGCCCCAAACAGGTCACTACAGCCCCAAACAGGTCACTACACCCCAAACAGTCACTACAGCCCCAAACAGGTCCACTACAGACACAAACAGTCACTACAGCCCCAAACAGGTCACTACAGCCCCAATCAGACACTACAGCCCCAAACAGGTAACTACAGCCCCAAACAGACACTACAGCCCCAAACAGGTCACTACAGCCCCAAACAGGCCACTACAGCCCCAAACAGGTCACTACATCCCCAAACAGTCACTACAGCCCCAAACAGGTCACTACAGCCCCAAACAGGTCACTACAGCCCCAAACAGGCCACTACCGCCCCAAACAGGTCACTACAGCCCCAAACAGGTCACTACAGCCCCAAACAGGCCACTACAGCCCCAAACAGGTCACTACAGCCCCAAACAGGCCACTACAGCCCCAAACAGGTCACTACAGCCCCAAACAGTCACTACAGCCCCAAACAGTCACTACAGCCCCAAACAGACACTACAGCCCCAAACAGGTCACTACAGCCCCAAACAGGTCACTACAGCCCCAAACAGACACTACAGCCCCAAACAGTCACTACAGCCCCAAACAGTCACTACAGCCCCAAACAGTCACTACAGCCCCAAACAGTCACTACAGCCCCAAACAGGTCACTACAGCCCCAAACAGTCACTACAGCCCCAAACAGGTCACTACAGCCCCAAACAGGCCACTACAGCCCCAAACAGGTCACTACAGCCCCAAACAGGTCACTACAGCCCGAAACAGGTCACTACAGCCCCAAAGAGTCACTACAGCCCCAAACAGGTCACTACAGCCCCAAACAGTCACTACAGCCCCAAACAGTCACTACAGCCCCAAACAGGTCACTACAGCCCCAAACAGGTCACTACAGCCCCAAACAGGCCACTACAGCCCCAAACAGTCACTACAGCCCCAAACAGGTCACTACAGCCCCAAACAGGTAACTACAGCCCCAAACAGGTCACTACAGCCCCAAACAGTCACTACAGCCCCAAACAGGTCCACTACAGCCCCAAACAGTCACTACAGCCCCAAACAGGTCACTACAGCCCCAATCAGACACTACAGCCCCAAACAGGTAACTACAGCCCCAAACAGTCACTACAGCCCCAAACAGGTCACTACATCCCCAAACAGACACTATAGCCCCAAACAGGTCACTACAGCCCCAAACAGACACTACAGCCCCAAACAGGTCACTACAGCCCCAAACAGGCCACTACAGCCCCAAACAGGTCACTACATCCCCAAACAGTCACTACAGCCCCAAACAGGTCACTACAGCCCCAAACAGGTCACTACAGCCCCAAACAGGCCACTACCGCCCCAAACAGGTCACTACAGCCCCAAACAGTCACTAGAGCCCCAAACAGGTAACTACAGCCCCAAACAGGTCACTACAGCCCCAAACAGGTCACTACAGCCCCAAACAGGGTCACTACAGCCCCAAACAGGTCACTACAGCCCCAAACAGGTCACTACAGCCCCAAACAGACACTACAGCCCCAAACAGGTCACTACAGCCCCAAACAGACACTACAGCCCCAAACAGGTCAATACAGCCCCAAACAGACACTACAGCCCCAAACAGGTCACTACAGCCCCAAACAGGCCACTACAGCCCCAAACAGGTCACTACAGCCCCAAACAGGCCACTACAGCCCCAAACAGGTCACTACAGCCCCAAACAGTCACTACAGCCCCAAACAGTCACTACAGCCCCAAACAGACACTACAGCCCCAAACAGGTCACTACAGCCCCAAACAGGTCACTACAGCCCCAAACAGACACTACAGCCCCAAACAGGTCACTACAGCCCCAAACAGGCCACTACAGCCCCAAACAGGTCACTACAGCCCCAAACAGACACTACAGCCCCAAACAGGTCACTACAGCCCCAAACAGTCACTACAGCCCCAGACAGGTCACTACAGCCCCAAACAGGCCACTACAGCCCCAAACAGGTCACTACAGCCCCAAACAGGTCACTACAGCCCCAAACAGTCACTACAGCCCCAAACAGTCACTACAGCCCCAAACAGGTAACTACAGCCCCAAACAGGCACTACAGCCCCAAACAGTCACTACAGCCCCAAACAGTTACTACAGCCCCAAACAGGTCACTACAGCCCCAAACAGGTCACTACAGCCCCAAACAGTCACTACAGCCCCAAACAGGTCACTACAGCCCCAAACAGGCCACTACAGCCCCAAACAGGTCACTACAGCCCCAAACAGGTCACTACAGCCCGAAACAGGTCACTACAGCCCCAAAGAGTCACTACAGCCCCAAACAGGTCACTACAGCCCCAAACAGTCACTACAGCCCCAAACAGTCACTACAGCCCCAAACAGGTCACTACAGCCCCAAACAGGTCACTACAGCCCCAAACAGGCCACTACAGCCCCAAACAGTCACTACAGCCCCAAACAGGTCACTACAGCCCCAAACAGGTCACTACAGCCCCAAACAGGTCACTACACCCCAAACAGTCACTACAGCCCCAAACAGGTCCACTACAGACACAAACAGTCACTACAGCCCCAAACAGGTCACTACAGCCCCAATCAGACACTACAGCCCCAAACAGGTAACTACAGCCCCAAACAGTCACTACAGCCCCAAACAGGCCACTACAGCCCCAAACAGGTCACTACAGTCACAAACAGGTCACTACAGCCCCAAACAGGCCACTACAGCCCCAAACAGGTCACTACAGCCCCAAACAGGCCACTACAGCCCAAAACAGTCACTACAGCCCCAAACAGGCCACTACAGCCCCAAACAGGTCACTACAGCCCCAAACAGTCACTACAGCCCCAAACAGGCCACTACAGCCCCAAACAGGTCACTACAGCCCCAAACAGGTCACTACAGCCCGAAACAGGTCACTACAGCCCCAAAGAGTCACTACAGCCCCAAACAGGTCACTACAGCCCCAAACAGTCACTACAGCCCCAAACAGTCACTACAGCCCCAAACAGGTCACTACAGCCCCAAACAGGCCACTACAGCCCCAAACAGTCACTACAGCCCCAAACAGGTCACTACAGCCCCAAACAGGTCACTACAGCCCCAAACAGGTAACTACAGCCCCAAACAGGTCACTACAGCCCCAAACAGTCACTACAGCCCCAAACAGGTCCACTACAGACCCAAACAGTCACTACAGCCCCAAACAGGTCACTACAGCCCCAATCAGACACTACAGCCCCAAACAGGTAACTACAGCCCCAAACAGTCACTACAGCCCCAAACAGGCCACTACAGCCCCAAACAGGTCACTACAGTCACAAACAGGTCACTACAGCCCCAAACAGGCCACTACAGCCCCAAACAGGTCACTACAGCCCCAAACAGGCCACTACAGCCCAAAACAGTCACTACAGCCCCAAACAGGCCACTACAGCCCCAAACAGGCCACTACAGCCCCAAACAGGTCACTACAGCCCCAAACAGGCCACTACAGCCCCAAACAGTCACTACAGCCCCAAACAGGTCACTACAGCCCCAAACAGGTCACTACAGCCCCAAACAGGCCACTACGGCCCAAAACAGTCACTACAGCCCCAAACAGACACTACAGCCCCAAACAGGTCACTACAGCCCCAAACAGGCCACTACAGCCACAAACAGACACTACAGCCCCAAACAGTCACTACAGCCCCAAACAGACACTACAGCCCCAAACAGGTCACTACAGCCCCAAACAGGCCACTACAGCCCCAAACAGGTCACTACAGCCCCAAACAGGCCACTACAGCCCCAAACAGGCCACTACAGCCCCAAACAGGTCACTACAGCCCCAAACAGGTCACTACAGCCCCAAACAGGTAACTACAGCCCCAAACAGTCACTACAGCCCCAAACAGTCACTACAGCCCCAAACAGGCCACTACAGCCCCAAACAGGTCACTACAGCCCCAAACAGTCACTACATCCCCAAACAGTCACTACAGCCCCAAACAGGTAACTACAGCCCCAAACAGTCACTACAGCCCCAAACAGTCACTACAGCCCCAAACAGGTCACTACAGCCCCAAACAGTCACTACAGCCCCAAACAGGTCACTACAGCCCCAAACAGTCACTACAGCCGCAAACAGGTCACTACAGCCCCAAACAGGTCACTACAGCCCCAAACAGGCCACTACAGCCCCAAACAGGTCACTACAGCCCGAAACAGGTCACTACAGCCCGAAACAGGTCACTACAGCCCCAAACAGGTCACTACAGCCCCAAACAGTCACTACAGCCCCAAACAGGCCACTACAGCCCCAAACAGTCACTACAGCCCCAAACAGGTCACTACAGCCCCAAACAGGTCACTACAGCCCCAAACAGGCCACTACAGCCCCAAACAGTCACTACAGCCCCAAACAGGTCACTACAGCCCCAAACAGGTAACTACAGCCACAAACATGCCACTACAGCCCCAAACAGGTCACTACAGCCCCAAACACTCACTACAGCCCCAAACAGCCACTACAGCCCCAAACAGGTCACTACAGCCCCAAACAGGCCACTACAGCCCCAAACAGGTCACTACAGCCCGAAACAGGTCACTACAGCCCGAAACAGGTCACTACAGCCCCAAACAGGTCACTACAGCCCCAAACAGTCACTACAGCCCCAAACAGGCCACTACAGCCCCAAACAGTCACTACAGCCCCAAACAGGTCACTACAGCCCCAAACAGGTCACTACAGCCCCAAACAGTCACTACAGCCCCAAACAGACACTACAGCCCCAAACAGGTCACTACAGCCCCAAACAGGCCACTACAGCCCCAAACAGTCACTACAGCCCCAAACAGTCACTACAGCCCCAAACAGGTCACTACAGCCCCAAACAGACACTACAGCCCCAAACAGGTCACTACAGCCCCAAACAGACACTACAGCCCCAAACAGGTCACTACAGCCCCAAACAGGCCACTACAGCCCCAAACAGGTCACTACAGCCCCAAACAGACACTACAGCCCCAAACAGGTCACTACAGCCCCAAACAGTCACTACAGCCCCAAACAGGTCACTACAGCCCCAAACAGGCCGCTACAGCCCCAAACAGGTCACTACAGCCCCAAACAGGTCACTACAGCCCCAAACAGTCACTACAGCCCCAAACAGGTAACTACAGCCCCAAACAGGTCACTACAGCCCCAAACAGTCACTACAGCCCCAAACAGGTCCACTAAAGCCCCAAACAGTCACTACAGCCCCAAACAGGTCACTACAGCCCCAATCAGACACTACAGCCCCAAACAGGTAACTACAGCCCCAAACAGTCACTACAGCCCCAAACAGGCCACTACAGCCCCAAACTACAGTCACAAACAGGTCACTACAGCCCCAAACAGGCCACTACAGCCCCAAACAGGTCACTACAGCCCCAAACAGGCCACTACAGCCCAAAACAGTCACTACAGCCCCAAACAGGCAACTACAGCCCCAAACAGGCCACTACAGCCCCAAACAGGTCACTACAGCCCCAAACAGGCCACTACAGCCCCAAACAGGTCACTACAGCCCCAAACAGGCCACTACAGCCCCTAACAGTCACTACAGCCCCAAACAGGCCACTACAGCCCAAAAGCAGGGCACTACAGCCCCAAACAGGCCACTACAGCCCCAAACAGGTCACTACAGCCCCAAACAGTCACTACAGCCCCAAAAAGGTCACTACAGCCCCAAACAGGTCACTACAGCCCCAAACAGGTCACTAGGTCACTACAGCCCCAAACAGGTCACTACAGCCCCAAACAGGTCACTACAGCCCCAAACAGTCACTACAGCCCCAAACAGTCACTACAGCCCCAAACAGGTCACTACAGCCCCAAACAGACACTACAGCCCCAAACAGGTCACTACAGCCCCAAACAGACACTACAGCCCCAAACAGGTCACTACAGCCCCAAACAGGCCACTACAGCCCCAAACAGGTCACTACAGCCCCAAACAGACACTACAGCCCCAAACAGGTCACTACAGCCCCAAACAGTCACTACAGCCCCAAACAGGTCACTACAGCCCCAAACAGGCCGCTACAGCCCCAAACAGGTCACTACAGCCCCAAACAGGTCACTACAGCCCCAAACAGTCACTACAGCCCCAAACAGTCACTACAGCCCCAAACAGTCACTACAGCCCCAAACAGGTCACTACAGCCCCAAACAGTCACTACAGCCCCAAACAGGTCACTACAGCCCCAAACAGGCCACTACAGCCCCAAACAGGTCACTACAGCCCCAAACAGGTCACTACAGCCCGAAACAGGTCACTACAGCCCCAAAGAGTCACTACAGCCCCAAACAGGTCACTACAGCCCCAAACAGTCACTACAGCCCCAAACAGTCACTACAGCCCCAAACAGGTCACTACAGCCCCAAACAGGTCACTACAGCCCCAAACAGGCCACTACAGCCCCAAACAGTCACTACAGCCCCAAACAGGTCATTACAGCCCCAAACAGGTAACTACAGCCCCAAACAGGTCACTACAGCCCCAAACAGTCACTACAGCCCCAAACAGGTCCACTACAGCCCCAAACAGTCACTACAGCCCCAAACAGGTCACTACAGCCCCAATCAGACACTACAGCCCCAAACAGGTAACTACAGCCCCAAACAGTCACTACAGCCCCAAACAGGTCACTACATCCCCAAACAGACACTATAGCCCCAAACAGGTCACTACAGCCCCAAACAGACACTACAGCCCCAAACAGGTCACTACAGCCCCAAACAGGCCACTACAGCCCCAAACAGGTCACTACATCCCCAAACAGTCACTACAGCCCCAAACAGGTCACTACAGCCCCAAACAGGTCACTACAGCCCCAAACAGGCCACTACCGCCCCAAACAGGTCACTACAGCCCCAAACAGTCACTAGAGCCCCAAACAGGTAACTACAGCCCCAAACAGGTCACTACAGCCCCAAACAGGTCACTACAGCCCCAAACAGGGTCACTACAGCCCCAAACAGGTCACTACAGCCCCAAACAGGTCACTACAGCCCCAAACAGACACTACAGCCCCAAACAGGTCACTACAGCCCCAAACAGACACTACAGCCCCAAACAGGTCAATACAGCCCCAAACAGACACTACAGCCCCAAACAGGTCACTACAGCCCCAAACAGGCCACTACAGCCCCAAACAGGTCACTACAGCCCCAAACAGGCCACTACAGCCCCAAACAGGTCACTACAGCCCCAAACAGTCACTACAGCCCCAAACAGTCACTACAGCCCCAAACAGACACTACAGCCCCAAACAGGTCACTACAGCCCCAAACAGGTCACTACAGCCCCAAACAGACACTACAGCCCCAAACAGGTCACTACAGCCCCAAACAGGCCACTACAGCCCCAAACAGGTCACTACAGCCCCAAACAGACACTACAGCCCCAAACAGGTCACTACAGCCCCAAACAGTCACTACAGCCCCAGACAGGTCACTACAGCCCCAAACAGGCCACTACAGCCCCAAACAGGTCACTACAGCCCCAAACAGGTCACTACAGCCCCAAACAGTCACTACAGCCCCAAACAGTCACTACAGCCCCAAACAGGTAACTACAGCCCCAAACAGGCACTACAGCCCCAAACAGTCACTACAGCCCCAAACAGTTACTACAGCCCCAAACAGGTCACTACAGCCCCAAACAGGTCACTACAGCCCCAAACAGTCACTACAGCCCCAAACAGGTCACTACAGCCCCAAACAGGCCACTACAGCCCCAAACAGGTCACTACAGCCCCAAACAGGTCACTACAGCCCGAAACAGGTCACTACAGCCCCAAAGAGTCACTACAGCCCCAAACAGGTCACTACAGCCCCAAACAGTCACTACAGCCCCAAACAGTCACTACAGCCCCAAACAGGTCACTACAGCCCCAAACAGGTCACTACAGCCCCAAACAGGCCACTACAGCCCCAAACAGTCACTACAGCCCCAAACAGGTCACTACAGCCCCAAACAGGTCACTACAGCCCCAAACAGGTCACTACACCCCAAACAGTCACTACAGCCCCAAACAGGTTCACTACAGACACAAACAGTCACTACAGCCCCAAACAGGTCACTACAGCCCCAATCAGACACTACAGCCCCAAACAGGTAACTACAGCCCCAAACAGTCACTACAGCCCCAAACAGGCCACTACAGCCCCAAACAGGTCACTACAGTCACAAACAGGTCACTACAGCCCCAAACAGGCCACTACAGCCCCAAACAGGTCACTACAGCCCCAAACAGGCCACTACAGCCCAAAACAGTCACTACAGCCCCAAACAGGCCACTACAGCCCCAAACAGGTCACTACAGCCCCAAACAGTCACTACAGCCCCAAACAGGCCACTACAGCCCCAAACAGGTCACTACAGCCCCAAACAGGTCACTACAGCCCGAAACAGGTCACTACAGCCCCAAAGAGTCACTACAGCCCCAAACAGGTCACTACAGCCCCAAACAGTCACTACAGCCCCAAACAGTCACTACAGCCCCAAACAGGTCACTACAGCCCCAAACAGGCCACTACAGCCCCAAACAGTCACTACAGCCCCAAACAGGTCACTACAGCCCCAAACAGGTCACTACAGCCCCAAACAGGTAACTACAGCCCCAAACAGGTCACTACAGCCCCAAACAGTCACTACAGCCCCAAACAGGTCCACTACAGACCCAAACAGTCACTACAGCCCCAAACAGGTCACTACAGCCCCAATCAGACACTACAGCCCCAAACAGGTAACTACAGCCCCAAACAGTCACTACAGCCCCAAACAGGCCACTACAGCCCCAAACAGGTCACTACAGTCACAAACAGGTCACTACAGCCCCAAACAGGCCACTACAGCCCCAAACAGGTCACTACAGCCCCAAACAGGCCACTACAGCCCAAAACAGTCACTACAGCCCCAAACAGGCCACTACAGCCCCAAACAGGCCACTACAGCCCCAAACAGGTCACTACAGCCCCAAACAGGCCACTACAGCCCCAAACAGTCACTACAGCCCCAAACAGGTCACTACAGCCCCAAACAGGTCACTACAGCCCCAAACAGGCCACTACGGCCCAAAACAGTCACTACAGCCCCAAACAGACACTACAGCCCCAAACAGGTCACTACAGCCCCAAACAGGCCACTACAGCCACAAACAGACACTACAGCCCCAAACAGTCACTACAGCCCCAAACAGACACTACAGCCCCAAACAGGTCACTACAGCCCCAAACAGGCCACTACAGCCCCAAACAGGTCACTACAGCCCCAAACAGGCCACTACAGCCCCAAACAGGCCACTACAGCCCCAAACAGGTCACTACAGCCCCAAACAGGTCACTACAGCCCCAAACAGGTAACTACAGCCCCAAACAGTCACTACAGCCCCAAACAGTCACTACAGCCCCAAACAGGCCACTACAGCCCCAAACAGGTCACTACAGCCCCAAACAGTCACTACATCCCCAAACAGTCACTACAGCCCCAAACAGGTAACTACAGCCCCAAACAGTCACTACAGCCCCAAACAGTCACTACAGCCCCAAACAGGTCACTACAGCCCCAAACAGTCACTACAGCCCCAAACAGGTCACTACAGCCCCAAACAGTCACTACAGCCGCAAACAGGTCACTACAGCCCCAAACAGGTCACTACAGCCCCAAACAGGCCACTACAGCCCCAAACAGGTCACTACAGCCCGAAACAGGTCACTACAGCCCGAAACAGGTCACTACAGCCCCAAACAGGTCACTACAGCCCCAAACAGTCACTACAGCCCCAAACAGGCCACTACAGCCCCAAACAGTCACTACAGCCCCAAACAGGTCACTACAGCCCCAAACAGGTCACTACAGCCCCAAACAGGCCACTACAGCCCCAAACAGTCACTACAGCCCCAAACAGGTCACTACAGCCCCAAACAGGTAACTACAGCCACAAACATGCCACTACAGCCACAAACAGGTCACTACAGCCCCAAACACTCACTACAGCCCCAAACAGCCACTACAGCCCCAAACAGGTCACTACAGCCCCAAACAGGCCACTACAGCCCCAAACAGGTCACTACAGCCCGAAACAGGTCACTACAGCCCGAAACAGGTCACTACAGCCCCAAACAGGTCACTACAGCCCCAAACAGTCACTACAGCCCCAAACAGGCCACTACAGCCCCAAACAGTCACTACAGCCCCAAACAGGTCACTACAGCCCCAAACAGGTCACTACAGCCCCAAACAGGCCACTACAGCCCCAAACAGTCACTACAGCCCCAAACAGACACTACAGCCCCAAACAGGTCACTACAGCCCCAAACAGGCCACTACAGCCCCAAACAGACACTACAGCCCCAAACAGTCACTACAGCCCCAAACAGGCCACTACAGCCCCAAACAGGTCACTACAGCCCCAAACAGGCCACTACAGCCCCAAACAGGCCACTACAGCCCCAAACAGGTCACTACAGCCCCAAACAGGCCACTACAGCCCCAAACAGACACTACAGCCCCAAACAGTCACTACAGCCCCAAACAGGCCACTACAGCCCCAAACAGGTCACTACAGCCCCAAACAGGCCACTACAGCCCCAAACAGGCCACTACAGCCCCAAACAGGTCACTACAGCCCCAAACAGGTCACTACAGCCCCAAACAGGTAACTACAGCCACAAACATGCCACTACAGCCCCAAACAGGTCACTACAGCCCCAAACACTCACTACAGCCCCAAACAGCCACTACAGCCCCAAACAGACACTACAGCCCCAAACAGGTCACTACAGCCCCAAACAGGTCACTACAGCCCCAAACAGGTCACTACAGCCCCAAACAGTCACTACAGCCCCAAACAGTCACCACAGCCCCAAACAGTCACTACAGCCCCAAACAGGTAACTACAGCCCCAAACAGTCACTACAGCCCCAAACAGTCACTACAGCCCCAAACAGTCACTACAGCCCCAAACAGGTCACTACAGCCCCAAACAGGTCACTACAGCCCCAAACAGTCACTACAGCCCCAAACAGGTCACTACAGCCCCAAACAGTCACTACAGCCGCAAACAGGTCACTACAGCCCCAAACAGGCCACTACAGCCCCAAACAGGTCCCTACAGCCCGAAACAGGTCACTACAGCCCCAAACAGGTCACTACAGCCCGAAACAGGTCACTACAGCCCCAAAGAGTCACTACAGCCCCAAACAGGTCACTACAGCCCCAAACAGTCACTACAGCCCCAAACAGTCACTACAGCCCCAAACAGGTCACTACAGCCCCAAACAGGCCACTACAGCCCCAAACAGTCACTACAGCCCCAAACAGGTCACTACAGCCCCAAACAGGTCACTACAGCCCCAAACAGGTAACTACAGCCCCAAACAGGTCACTACAGCCCCAAACAGTCACTACAGCCCCAAACAGGTCCACTACAGACCCAAACAGTCACTACAGCCCCAAACAGGTCACTACAGCCCCAATCAGACACTACAGCCCCAAACAGGTAACTACAGCCCCAAACAGTCACTACAGCCCCAAACAGGCCACTACAGCCCCAAACAGGTCACTACAGTCACAAACAGGTCACTACAGCCCCAAACAGGCCACTACAGCCCCAAACAGGTCACTACAGCCCCAAACAGGCCACTACAGCCCAAAACAGTCACTACAGCCCCAAACAGGCCACTACAGCCCCAAACAGGCCACTACAGCCCCAAACAGGTCACTACAGCCCCAAACAGGCCACTACAGCCCCAAACAGTCACTACAGCCCCAAACAGGTCACTACAGCCCCAAACAGGTCACTACAGCCCCAAACAGGCCACTACGGCCCAAAACAGTCACTACAGCCCCAAACAGACACTACAGCCCCAAACAGGTCACTACAGCCCCAAACAGGCCACTACAGCCACAAACAGACACTACAGCCCCAAACAGTCACTACAGCCCCAAACAGACACTACAGCCCCAAACAGGTCACTACAGCCCCAAACAGGCCACTACAGCCCCAAACAGGTCACTACAGCCCCAAACAGGCCACTACAGCCCCAAACAGGCCACTACAGCCCCAAACAGGTCACTACAGCCCCAAACAGGCCACTACAGCCCCAAACAGGTCACTACAGCCCCAAACAGGCCACTACAGCCCCAAACAGGCCACTACAGCCCCAAACAGGTCACTACAGCCCCAAACAGGTCACTACAGCCCCAAACAGGTAACTACAGCCCCAAACAGTCACTACAGCCCCAAACAGTCACTACAGCCCCAAACAGGCCACTACAGCCCCAAACAGGTCACTACAGCCCCAAACAGTCACTACATCCCCAAACAGGCCACTACAGCCCCAAACAGGTCACTACAGCCCCAAACAGTCACTACATCCCCAAACAGTCACTACAGCCCCAAACAGGTAACTACAGCCCCAAACAGTCACTACAGCCCCAAACAGTCACTACAGCCCCAAACAGGTCACTACAGCCCCAAACAGTCACTACAGCCCCAAACAGGTCACTACAGCCCCAAACAGTCACTACAGCCGCAAACAGGTCACTACAGCCCCAAACAGGTCACTACAGCCCCAAACAGGCCACTACAGCCCCAAACAGGTCACTACAGCCCGAAACAGGTCACTACAGCCCGAAACAGGTCACTACAGCCCCAAACAGGTCACTACAGCCCCAAACAGTCACTACAGCCCCAAACAGGCCACTACAGCCCCAAACAGTCACTACAGCCCCAAACAGGTCACTACAGCCCCAAACAGGTCACTACAGCCCCAAACAGGCCACTACAGCCCCAAACAGTCACTACAGCCCCAAACAGGTCACTACAGCCCCAAACAGGTAACTACAGCCACAAACATGCCACTACAGCCACAAACAGGTCACTACAGCCCCAAACACTCACTACAGCCCCAAACAGCCACTACAGCCCCAAACAGGTCACTACAGCCCCAAACAGGCCACTACAGCCCCAAACAGGTCACTACAGCCCGAAACAGGTCACTACAGCCCGAAACAGGTCACTACAGCCCCAAACAGGTCACTACAGCCCCAAACAGTCACTACAGCCCCAAACAGGCCACTACAGCCCCAAACAGTCACTACAGCCCCAAACAGGTCACTACAGCCCCAAACAGGTCACTACAGCCCCAAACAGGCCACTACAGCCCCAAACAGTCACTACAGCCCCAAACAGACACTACAGCCCCAAACAGGTCACTACAGCCCCAAACAGGCCACTACAGCCCCAAACAGACACTACAGCCCCAAACAGTCACTACAGCCCCAAACAGGCCACTACAGCCCCAAACAGGTCACTACAGCCCCAAACAGGCCACTACAGCCCCAAACAGGCCACTACAGCCCCAAACAGGTCACTACAGCCCCAAACAGGCCACTACAGCCCCAAACAGACACTACAGCCCCAAACAGTCACTACAGCCCCAAACAGGCCACTACAGCCCCAAACAGGTCACTACAGCCCCAAACAGGCCACTACAGCCCCAAACAGGCCACTACAGCCCCAAACAGGTCACTACAGCCCCAAACAGGTCACTACAGCCCCAAACAGGTAACTACAGCCACAAACATGCCACTACAGCCCCAAACAGGTCACTACAGCCCCAAACACTCACTACAGCCCCAAACAGCCACTACAGCCCCAAACAGACACTACAGCCCCAAACAGGTCACTACAGCCCCAAACAGGTCACTACAGCCCCAAACAGGTCACTACAGCCCCAAACAGTCACTACAGCCCCAAACAGTCACCACAGCCCCAAACAGTCACTACAGCCCCAAACAGGTAACTACAGCCCCAAACAGTCACTACAGCCCCAAACAGTCACTACAGCCCCAAACAGTCACTACAGCCCCAAACAGGTCACTACAGCCCCAAACAGGTCACTACAGCCCCAAACAGTCACTACAGCCCCAAACAGGTCACTACAGCCCCAAACAGTCACTACAGCCGCAAACAGGTCACTACAGCCCCAAACAGGCCACTACAGCCCCAAACAGGTCCCTACAGCCCGAAACAGGTCACTACAGCCCGAAACAGGTCACTACAGCCCCAAAGAGTCAACTACAGCCCCAAACAGGCCACTACAGCCCCAAACAGGTCACTACAGCCCCAAACAGGCCACTACAGCCCCAAACAGGTCACTACAGCCCCAAACAGGCCACTACAGCCCCTAACAGTCACTACAGCCCCAAACAGGTCACTACAGCCCCAAACAGACACTACAGCCCCAAACAGGTCACTACAGCCCCAAACAGGCCACTACAGCCCCAAACAGGTCACTACATCCCCAAACAGTCACTACAGCCCCAAACAGGTCACTACAGCCCCAAACAGGTCACTACAGCCCCAAACAGGCCACTACCGCCCCAAACAGGTCACTACAGCCCCAAACAGTCACTAGAGCCCCAAACAGTCACTACAGCCCCAAACAGGTCACTACAGCCCCAAACAGGCCACTACAGCCCCAAACAGGTCACTACAGCCCCAAACAGGTCACTACAGCCCCAAACAGTCACTACAGCCCCAAACAGTCACTACAGCCCCAAACAGGTAACTACAGCCCCAAACAGGCACTACAGCCCCAAACAGTCACTACAGCCCCAAACAGTCACTACAGCCCCAAACAGGTCACTACAGCCCCAAACAGTCACTACAGCCCCAAACAGGTCACTACAGCCCCAAACAGTCACTACAGCCCCAAACAGGTCACTACAGCCCCAAACAGGCCACTACAGCCCCAAACAGGTCACTACAGCCCCAAACAGGTCACTACAGCCCGAAACAGGTCACTACAGCCCCAAACAGGTCACTACAGCCCCAAACAGTCACTACAGCCCCAAACAGTCACTACAGCCCCAAACAGGTCACTACAGCCCCAAACAGGTCACTACAGCCCCAAACAGGCCACTACAGCCCCAAACAGTCACTACAGCCCCAAACAGGTCACTACAGCCCCAAACAGGTCACTACAGCCCCAAACAGGTCACTACACCCCAAACAGTCACTACTGCCCCAAACAGGTCCACTACAGACACAAACAGTCACTACAGCCCCAAACAGGTCACTACAGCCCCAATCAGACACTACAGCCCCAAACAGGTAACTACAGCCCCAAACAGTCACTACAGCCCCAAACAGGCCACTACAGCCCCAAACAGGTCACTACAGTCACAAACAGGTCACTACAGCCCCAAACAGGCCACTACAGCCCCAAACAGGTCACTACAGCCCCAAACAGGCCACTACAGCCCAAAACAGTCACTACAGCCCCAAACAGGCCACTACAGCCCCAAACAGGTCACTACAGCCCCAAACAGTCACTACAGCCCCAAACAGGCCACTACAGCCCCAAACAGGTCACTACAGCCCCAAACAGGTCACTACAGCCCGAAACAGGTCACTACAGCCCCAAAGAGTCACTACAGCCCCAAACAGGTCACTACAGCCCCAAACAGTCACTACAGCCCCAAACAGTCACTACAGCCCCAAACAGGTCACTACAGCCCCAAACAGGCCACTACAGCCCCAAACAGTCACTACAGCCCCAAACAGGTCACTACAGCCCCAAACAGGTCACTACAGCCCCAAACAGGTAACTACAGCCCCAAACAGGTCACTACAGCCCCAAACAGTCACTACAGCCCCAAACAGGTCCACTACAGACCCAAACAGTCACTACAGCCCCAAACAGGTCACTACAGCCCCAATCAGACACTACAGCCCCAAACAGGTAACTACAGCCCCAAACAGTCACTACAGCCCCAAACAGGCCACTACAGCCCCAAACAGGTCACTACAGTCACAAACAGGTCACTACAGCCCCAAACAGGCCACTACAGCCCCAAACAGGTCACTACAGCCCCAAACAGGCCACTACAGCCCAAAACAGTCACTACAGCCCCAAACAGGCCACTACAGCCCCAAACAGGCCACTACAGCCCCAAACAGGTCACTACAGCCCCAAACAGGCCACTACAGCCCCAAACAGTCACTACAGCCCCAAACAGGTCACTACAGCTCCAAACAGGTCACTACAGCCCCAAACAGGCCACTACGGCCCAAAACAGTCACTACAGCCCCAAACAGACACTACAGCCCCAAACAGGTCACTACAGCCCCAAACAGGCCACTACAGCCACAAACAGACACTACAGCCCCAAACAGTCACTACAGCCCCAAACAGACACTACAGCCCCAAACAGGTCACTACAGCCCCAAACAGGCCACTACAGCCCCAAACAGGTCACTACAGCCCCAAACAGGCCACTACAGCCCCAAACAGGCCACTACAGCCCCAAACAGGTCACTACAGCCCCAAACAGGTCACTACAGCCCCAAACAGGTAACTACAGCCCCAAACAGTCACTACAGCTCCAAACAGTCACTACAGCCCCAAACAGGCCACTACAGCCCCAAACAGGTCACTACAGCCCCAAACAGTCACTACATCCCCAAACAGTCACTACAGCCCCAAACAGGTAACTACAGCCCCAAACAGTCACTACAGCCCCAAACAGTCACTACAGCCCCAAACAGGTCACTACAGCCCCAAACAGTCACTACAGCCCCAAACAGGTCACTACAGCCCCAAACAGTCACTACAGCCGCAAACAGGTCACTACAGCCCCAAACAGGTCACTACAGCCCCAAACAGGTCACTACAGCCCCAAACAGTCACTACAGCCCCAAACAGGTCACTACAGCCCCAAACAGTCACTACAGCCGCAAACAGGTCACTACAGCCCCAAACAGGCCACTACAGCCCCAAACAGGTCCCTACAGCCCGAAACAGGTCACTACAGCCCGAAACAGGTCACTACAGCCCCAAAGAGTCAACTACAGCCCCAAACAGGCCACTACAGCCCCAAACAGGTCACTACAGCCCCAAACAGGCCACTACAGCCCCAAACAGGTCACTACAGCCCCAAACAGGCCACTACAGCCCCTAACAGTCACTACAGCCCCAAACAGGTCACTACAGCCCCAAACAGACACTACAGCCCCAAACAGGTCACTACAGCCCCAAACAGGCCACTACAGCCCCAAACAGGTCACTACATCCCCAAACAGTCACTACAGCCCCAAACAGGTCACTACAGCCCCAAACAGGTCACTACAGCCCCAAACAGGCCACTACCGCCCCAAACAGGTCACTACAGCCCCAAACAGTCACTAGAGCCCCAAACAGGTCACTACAGCCCCAAACAGGCCACTACAGCCCCAAACAGGTCACTACAGCCCCAAACAGGTCACTACAGCCCCAAACAGTCACTACAGCCCCAAACAGGTCACTACAGCCCCAAACAGTCACTACAGCCGCAAACAGGTCACTACAGCCCCAAACAGGCCACTACAGCCCCAAACAGGTCCCTACAGCCCGAAACAGGTCACTACAGCCCGAAACAGGTCACTACAGCCCCAAAGAGTCAACTACAGCCCCAAACAGGCCACTACAGCCCCAAACAGGTCACTACAGCCCCAAACAGGCCACTACAGCCCCAAACAGGTCACTACAGCCCCAAACAGGCCACTACAGCCCCTAACAGTCACTACAGCCCCAAACAGGTCACTACAGCCCCAAACAGACACTACAGCCCCAAACAGGTCACTACAGCCCCAAACAGGCCACTACAGCCCCAAACAGGTCACTACATCCCCAAACAGTCACTACAGCCCCAAACAGGTCACTACAGCCCCAAACAGGTCACTACAGCCCCAAACAGGCCACTACCGCCCCAAACAGGTCACTACAGCCCCAAACAGTCACTAGAGCCCCAAACAGGTCACTACAGCCCCAAACAGGCCACTACAGCCCCAAACAGGTCACTACAGCCCCAAACAGGCCACTACAGCCCCAAACAGGTCACTACAGCCCCAAACAGGTCACTACATCCCCAAACAGTCACTACAGCCCCAAACAGACACTACAGCCCCAAACAGGTCACTACAGCCCCAAACAGTCACTACAGCCCCAAACAGGTCACTACAGCCCCAAACAGGCCACTACAGCCCCAAACAGGTCACTACAGCCCCAAACAGGTCACTACAGCCCCAAACAGTCACTACAGCCCCAAACAGTCACTACAGCCCCAAACAGGTAACTACAGCCCCAAACAGGCACTACAGCCCCAAACAGTCACTACAGCCCCAAACAGTCACTACAGCCCCAAACAGGTCACTACAGCCCCAAACAGTCACTACAGCCCCAAACAGGTCACTACAGCCCCAAACAGTCACTACAGCCCCAAACAGGTCACTACAGCCCCAAACAGGCCACTACAGCCCCAAACAGGTCACTACAGCCCCAAACAGGTCACTACAGCCCGAAACAGGTCACTACAGCCCCAAACAGGTCACTACAGCCCCAAACAGTCACTACAGCCCCAAACAGTCACTACAGCCCCAAACAGGTCACTACAGCCCCAAACAGGTCACTACAGCCCCAAACAGGCCACTACAGCCCCAAACAGTCACTACAGCCCCAAACAGGTCACTACAGCCCCAAACAGGTCACTACAGCCCCAAACAGGTCACTACAGCCCCAAACAGGCCACTACAGCCCCAAACAGACACTACAGCCCCAAACAGTCACTACAGCCCCAAACAGGCCACTACAGCCCCAAACAGGTCACTACAGCCCCAAACAGGCCACTACAGCCCCAAACAGGCCACTACAGCCCCAAACAGGTCACTACAGCCCCAAACAGGCCACTACAGCCCCAAACAGACACTACAGCCCCAAACAGTCACTACAGCCCCAAACAGGCCACTACAGCCCCAAACAGGTCACTACAGCCCCAAACAGGCCACTACAGCCCCAAACAGGCCACTACAGCCCCAAACAGGTCACTACAGCCCCAAACAGGTCACTACAGCCCCAAACAGGTAACTACAGCCACAAACATGCCACTACAGCCCCAAACAGGTCACTACAGCCCCAAACACTCACTACAGCCCCAAACAGCCACTACAGCCCCAAACAGACACTACAGCCCCAAACAGGTCACTACAGCCCCAAACAGGTCACTACAGCCCCAAACAGGTCACTACAGCCCCAAACAGTCACTACAGCCCCAAACAGTCACTACAGCCCCAAACAGTCACTACAGCCCCAAACAGGTAACTACAGCCCCAAACAGTCACTACAGCCCCAAACAGTCACTACAGCCCCAAACAGTCACTACAGCCCCAAACAGGCCACTACAGCCCCAAACAGGTCACTACAGCCCCAAACAGGCCACTACAGCCCCAAACAGGCCACTACAGCCCCAAACAGGTCACTACAGCCCCAAACAGGTCACTACAGCCCCAAACAGGTAACTACAGCCCCAAACAGTCACTACAGCCCCAAACAGTCACTACAGCCCCAAACAGGCCACTACAGCCCCAAACAGGTCACTACAGCCCCAAACAGTCACTACATCCCCAAACAGTCACTACAGCCCCAAACAGGTAACTACAGCCCCAAACAGTCACTACAGCCCCAAACAGTCACTACAGCCCCAAACAGGTCACTACAGCCCCAAACAGTCACTACAGCCCCAAACAGGTCACTACAGCCCCAAACAGTCACTACAGCCGCAAACAGGTCACTACAGCCCCAAACAGGTCACTACAGCCCCAAACAGGCCACTACAGCCCCAAACAGGTCACTACAGCCCGAAACAGGTCACTACAGCCCGAAACAGGTCACTACAGCCCCAAACAGGTCACTACAGCCCCAAACAGTCACTACAGCCCCAAACAGGCCACTACAGCCCCAAACAGTCACTACAGCCCCAAACAGGTCACTACAGCCCCAAACAGGTCACTACAGCCCCAAACAGGCCACTACAGCCCCAAACAGTCACTACAGCCCCAAACAGGTCACTACAGCCCCAAACAGGTAACTACAGCCACAAACATGCCACTACAGCCACAAACAGGTCACTACAGCCCCAAACACTCACTACAGCCCCAAACAGCCACTACAGCCCCAAACAGGTCACTACAGCCCCAAACAGGCCACTACAGCCCCAAACAGGTCACTACAGCCCGAAACAGGTCACTACAGCCCGAAACAGGTCACTACAGCCCCAAACAGGTCACTACAGCCCCAAACAGTCACTACAGCCCCAAACAGGCCACTACAGCCCCAAACAGTCACTACAGCCCCAAACAGGTCACTACAGCCCCAAACAGGTCACTACAGCCCCAAACAGGCCACTACAGCCCCAAACAGTCACTACAGCCCCAAACAGACACTACAGCCCCAAACAGGTCACTACAGCCCCAAACAGGCCACTACAGCCCCAAACAGACACTACAGCCCCAAACAGTCACTACAGCCCCAAACAGGCCACTACAGCCCCAAACAGGTCACTACAGCCCCAAACAGGCCACTACAGCCCCAAACAGGCCACTACAGCCCCAAACAGGTCACTACAGCCCCAAACAGGCCACTACAGCCCCAAACAGACACTACAGCCCCAAACAGTCACTACAGCCCCAAACAGGCCACTACAGCCCCAAACAGGTCACTACAGCCCCAAACAGGCCACTACAGCCCCAAACAGGCCACTACAGCCCCAAACAGGTCACTACAGCCCCAAACAGGTCACTACAGCCCCAAACAGGTAACTACAGCCACAAACATGCCACTACAGCCCCAAACAGGTCACTACAGCCCCAAACACTCACTACAGCCCCAAACAGCCACTACAGCCCCAAACAGACACTACAGCCCCAAACAGGTCACTACAGCCCCAAACAGGTCACTACAGCCCCAAACAGGTCACTACAGCCCCAAACAGTCACTACAGCCCCAAACAGTCACCACAGCCCCAAACAGTCACTACAGCCCCAAACAGGTAACTACAGCCCCAAACAGTCACTACAGCCCCAAACAGTCACTACAGCCCCAAACAGTCACTACAGCCCCAAACAGGTCACTACAGCCCCAAACAGGTCACTACAGCCCCAAACAGTCACTACAGCCCCAAACAGGTCACTACAGCCCCAAACAGTCACTACAGCCGCAAACAGGTCACTACAGCCCCAAACAGGCCACTACAGCCCCAAACAGGTCCCTACAGCCCGAAACAGGTCACTACAGCCCGAAACAGGTCACTACAGCCCCAAAGAGTCAACTACAGCCCCAAACAGGCCACTACAGCCCCAAACAGGTCACTACAGCCCCAAACAGGCCACTACAGCCCCAAACAGGTCACTACAGCCCCAAACAGGCCACTACAGCCCCTAACAGTCACTACAGCCCCAAACAGGTCACTACAGCCCCAAACAGACACTACAGCCCCAAACAGGTCACTACAGCCCCAAACAGGCCACTACAGCCCCAAACAGGTCACTACATCCCCAAACAGTCACTACAGCCCCAAACAGGTCACTACAGCCCCAAACAGGTCACTACAGCCCCAAACAGGCCACTACCGCCCCAAACAGGTCACTACAGCCCCAAACAGTCACTAGAGCCCCAAACAGTCACTACAGCCCCAAACAGGTCACTACAGCCCCAAACAGGCCACTACAGCCCCAAACAGGTCACTACAGCCCCAAACAGGTCACTACAGCCCCAAACAGTCACTACAGCCCCAAACAGTCACTACAGCCCCAAACAGGTAACTACAGCCCCAAACAGGCACTACAGCCCCAAACAGTCACTACAGCCCCAAACAGTCACTACAGCCCCAAACAGGTCACTACAGCCCCAAACAGTCACTACAGCCCCAAACAGGTCACTACAGCCCCAAACAGTCACTACAGCCCCAAACAGGTCACTACAGCCCCAAACAGGCCACTACAGCCCCAAACAGGTCACTACAGCCCCAAACAGGTCACTACAGCCCGAAACAGGTCACTACAGCCCCAAACAGGTCACTACAGCCCCAAACAGTCACTACAGCCCCAAACAGTCACTACAGCCCCAAACAGGTCACTACAGCCCCAAACAGGTCACTACAGCCCCAAACAGGCCACTACAGCCCCAAACAGTCACTACAGCCCCAAACAGGTCACTACAGCCCCAAACAGGTCACTACAGCCCCAAACAGGTCACTACACCCCAAACAGTCACTACTGCCCCAAACAGGTCCACTACAGACACAAACAGTCACTACAGCCCCAAACAGGTCACTACAGCCCCAATCAGACACTACAGCCCCAAACAGGTAACTACAGCCCCAAACAGTCACTACAGCCCCAAACAGGCCACTACAGCCCCAAACAGGTCACTACAGTCACAAACAGGTCACTACAGCCCCAAACAGGCCACTACAGCCCCAAACAGGTCACTACAGCCCCAAACAGGCCACTACAGCCCAAAACAGTCACTACAGCCCCAAACAGGCCACTACAGCCCCAAACAGGTCACTACAGCCCCAAACAGTCACTACAGCCCCAAACAGGCCACTACAGCCCCAAACAGGTCACTACAGCCCCAAACAGGTCACTACAGCCCGAAACAGGTCACTACAGCCCCAAAGAGTCACTACAGCCCCAAACAGGTCACTACAGCCCCAAACAGTCACTACAGCCCCAAACAGTCACTACAGCCCCAAACAGGTCACTACAGCCCCAAACAGGCCACTACAGCCCCAAACAGTCACTACAGCCCCAAACAGGTCACTACAGCCCCAAACAGGTCACTACAGCCCCAAACAGGTAACTACAGCCCCAAACAGGTCACTACAGCCCCAAACAGTCACTACAGCCCCAAACAGGTCCACTACAGACCCAAACAGTCACTACAGCCCCAAACAGGTCACTACAGCCCCAATCAGACACTACAGCCCCAAACAGGTAACTACAGCCCCAAACAGTCACTACAGCCCCAAACAGGCCACTACAGCCCCAAACAGGTCACTACAGTCACAAACAGGTCACTACAGCCCCAAACAGGCCACTACAGCCCCAAACAGGTCACTACAGCCCCAAACAGGCCACTACAGCCCAAAACAGTCACTACAGCCCCAAACAGGCCACTACAGCCCCAAACAGGCCACTACAGCCCCAAACAGGTCACTACAGCCCCAAACAGGCCACTACAGCCCCAAACAGTCACTACAGCCCCAAACAGGTCACTACAGCTCCAAACAGGTCACTACAGCCCCAAACAGGCCACTACGGCCCAAAACAGTCACTACAGCCCCAAACAGACACTACAGCCCCAAACAGGTCACTACAGCCCCAAACAGGCCACTACAGCCACAAACAGACACTACAGCCCCAAACAGTCACTACAGCCCCAAACAGACACTACAGCCCCAAACAGGTCACTACAGCCCCAAACAGGCCACTACAGCCCCAAACAGGTCACTACAGCCCCAAACAGGCCACTACAGCCCCAAACAGGCCACTACAGCCCCAAACAGGTCACTACAGCCCCAAACAGGTCACTACAGCCCCAAACAGGTAACTACAGCCCCAAACAGTCACTACAGCTCCAAACAGTCACTACAGCCCCAAACAGGCCACTACAGCCCCAAACAGGTCACTACAGCCCCAAACAGTCACTACATCCCCAAACAGTCACTACAGCCCCAAACAGGTAACTACAGCCCCAAACAGTCACTACAGCCCCAAACAGTCACTACAGCCCCAAACAGGTCACTACAGCCCCAAACAGTCACTACAGCCCCAAACAGGTCACTACAGCCCCAAACAGTCACTACAGCCGCAAACAGGTCACTACAGCCCCAAACAGGTCACTACAGCCCCAAACAGGTCACTACAGCCCCAAACAGTCACTACAGCCCCAAACAGGTCACTACAGCCCCAAACAGTCACTACAGCCGCAAACAGGTCACTACAGCCCCAAACAGGCCACTACAGCCCCAAACAGGTCCCTACAGCCCGAAACAGGTCACTACAGCCCGAAACAGGTCACTACAGCCCCAAAGAGTCAACTACAGCCCCAAACAGGCCACTACAGCCCCAAACAGGTCACTACAGCCCCAAACAGGCCACTACAGCCCCAAACAGGTCACTACAGCCCCAAACAGGCCACTACAGCCCCTAACAGTCACTACAGCCCCAAACAGGTCACTACAGCCCCAAACAGACACTACAGCCCCAAACAGGTCACTACAGCCCCAAACAGGCCACTACAGCCCCAAACAGGTCACTACATCCCCAAACAGTCACTACAGCCCCAAACAGGTCACTACAGCCCCAAACAGGTCACTACAGCCCCAAACAGGCCACTACCGCCCCAAACAGGTCACTACAGCCCCAAACAGTCACTAGAGCCCCAAACAGGTCACTACAGCCCCAAACAGGCCACTACAGCCCCAAACAGGTCACTACAGCCCCAAACAGGTCACTACAGCCCCAAACAGTCACTACAGCCCCAAACAGGTCACTACAGCCCCAAACAGTCACTACAGCCGCAAACAGGTCACTACAGCCCCAAACAGGCCACTACAGCCCCAAACAGGTCCCTACAGCCCGAAACAGGTCACTACAGCCCGAAACAGGTCACTACAGCCCCAAAGAGTCAACTACAGCCCCAAACAGGCCACTACAGCCCCAAACAGGTCACTACAGCCCCAAACAGGCCACTACAGCCCCAAACAGGTCACTACAGCCCCAAACAGGCCACTACAGCCCCTAACAGTCACTACAGCCCCAAACAGGTCACTACAGCCCCAAACAGACACTACAGCCCCAAACAGGTCACTACAGCCCCAAACAGGCCACTACAGCCCCAAACAGGTCACTACATCCCCAAACAGTCACTACAGCCCCAAACAGGTCACTACAGCCCCAAACAGGTCACTACAGCCCCAAACAGGCCACTACCGCCCCAAACAGGTCACTACAGCCCCAAACAGTCACTAGAGCCCCAAACAGGTCACTACAGCCCCAAACAGGCCACTACAGCCCCAAACAGGTCACTACAGCCCCAAACAGGCCACTACAGCCCCAAACAGGTCACTACAGCCCCAAACAGGTCACTACATCCCCAAACAGTCACTACAGCCCCAAACAGACACTACAGCCCCAAACAGGTCACTACAGCCCCAAACAGTCACTACAGCCCCAAACAGGTCACTACAGCCCCAAACAGGCCACTACAGCCCCAAACAGGTCACTACAGCCCCAAACAGGTCACTACAGCCCCAAACAGTCACTACAGCCCCAAACAGTCACTACAGCCCCAAACAGGTAACTACAGCCCCAAACAGGCACTACAGCCCCAAACAGTCACTACAGCCCCAAACAGTCACTACAGCCCCAAACAGGTCACTACAGCCCCAAACAGTCACTACAGCCCCAAACAGGTCACTACAGCCCCAAACAGTCACTACAGCCCCAAACAGGTCACTACAGCCCCAAACAGGCCACTACAGCCCCAAACAGGTCACTACAGCCCCAAACAGGTCACTACAGCCCGAAACAGGTCACTACAGCCCCAAACAGGTCACTACAGCCCCAAACAGTCACTACAGCCCCAAACAGTCACTACAGCCCCAAACAGGTCACTACAGCCCCAAACAGGTCACTACAGCCCCAAACAGGCCACTACAGCCCCAAACAGTCACTACAGCCCCAAACAGGTCACTACAGCCCCAAACAGGTCACTACAGCCCCAAACAGGTCACTACAGCCCCAAACAGGCCACTACAGCCCCAAACAGACACTACAGCCCCAAACAGTCACTACAGCCCCAAACAGGCCACTACAGCCCCAAACAGGTCACTACAGCCCCAAACAGGCCACTACAGCCCCAAACAGGCCACTACAGCCCCAAACAGGTCACTACAGCCCCAAACAGGCCACTACAGCCCCAAACAGACACTACAGCCCCAAACAGTCACTACAGCCCCAAACAGGCCACTACAGCCCCAAACAGGTCACTACAGCCCCAAACAGGCCACTACAGCCCCAAACAGGCCACTACAGCCCCAAACAGGTCACTACAGCCCCAAACAGGTCACTACAGCCCCAAACAGGTAACTACAGCCACAAACATGCCACTACAGCCCCAAACAGGTCACTACAGCCCCAAACACTCACTACAGCCCCAAACAGCCACTACAGCCCCAAACAGACACTACAGCCCCAAACAGGTCACTACAGCCCCAAACAGGTCACTACAGCCCCAAACAGGTCACTACAGCCCCAAACAGTCACTACAGCCCCAAACAGTCACTACAGCCCCAAACAGTCACTACAGCCCCAAACAGGTAACTACAGCCCCAAACAGTCACTACAGCCCCAAACAGTCACTACAGCCCCAAACAGTCACTACAGCCCCAAACAGGTCACTACAGCCCCAAACAGGTCACTACAGCCCCAAACAGTCACTACAGCCCCAAACAGGTCACTACAGCCCCAAACAGTCACTACAGCCGCAAACAGGTCACTACAGCCCCAAACAGGCCACTACAGCCCCAAACAGGTCCCTACAGCCCGAAACAGGTCACTACAGCCCGAAACAGGTCACTACAGCCCCAAAGAGTCAACTACAGCCCCAAACAGGCCACTACAGCCCCAAACAGGTCACTACAGCCCCAAACAGGCCACTACAGCCCCAAACAGGTCACTACAGCCCCAAACAGGCCACTACAGCCCCTAACAGTCACTACAGCCCCAAACAGGTCACTACAGCCCCAAACAGACACTACAGCCCCAAACAGGTCACTACAGCCCCAAACAGGCCACTACAGCCCCAAACAGGTCACTACATCCCCAAACAGTCACTACAGCCCCAAACAGGTCACTACAGCCCCAAACAGGTCACTACAGCCCCAAACAGGCCACTACCGCCCCAAACAGGTCACTACAGCCCCAAACAGTCACTAGAGCCCCAAACAGTCACTACAGCCCCAAACAGGTCACTACAGCCCCAAACAGGCCACTACAGCCCCAAACAGGTCACTACAGCCCCAAACAGGTCACTACAGCCCCAAACAGTCACTACAGCCCCAAACAGTCACTACAGCCCCAAACAGGTAACTACAGCCCCAAACAGGCACTACAGCCCCAAACAGTCACTACAGCCCCAAACAGTCACTACAGCCCCAAACAGGTCACTACAGCCCCAAACAGTCACTACAGCCCCAAACAGGTCACTACAGCCCCAAACAGTCACTACAGCCCCAAACAGGTCACTACAGCCCCAAACAGGCCACTACAGCCCCAAACAGGTCACTACAGCCCCAAACAGGTCACTACAGCCCGAAACAGGTCACTACAGCCCCAAACAGGTCACTACAGCCCCAAACAGTCACTACAGCCCCAAACAGTCACTACAGCCCCAAACAGGTCACTACAGCCCCAAACAGGTCACTACAGCCCCAAACAGGCCACTACAGCCCCAAACAGTCACTACAGCCCCAAACAGGTCACTACAGCCCCAAACAGGTCACTACAGCCCCAAACAGGTCACTACACCCCAAACAGTCACTACTGCCCCAAACAGGTCCACTACAGACACAAACAGTCACTACAGCCCCAAACAGGTCACTACAGCCCCAATCAGACACTACAGCCCCAAACAGGTAACTACAGCCCCAAACAGTCACTACAGCCCCAAACAGGCCACTACAGCCCCAAACAGGTCACTACAGTCACAAACAGGTCACTACAGCCCCAAACAGGCCACTACAGCCCCAAACAGGTCACTACAGCCCCAAACAGGCCACTACAGCCCAAAACAGTCACTACAGCCCCAAACAGGCCACTACAGCCCCAAACAGGTCACTACAGCCCCAAACAGTCACTACAGCCCCAAACAGGCCACTACAGCCCCAAACAGGTCACTACAGCCCCAAACAGGTCACTACAGCCCGAAACAGGTCACTACAGCCCCAAAGAGTCACTACAGCCCCAAACAGGTCACTACAGCCCCAAACAGTCACTACAGCCCCAAACAGTCACTACAGCCCCAAACAGGTCACTACAGCCCCAAACAGGCCACTACAGCCCCAAACAGTCACTACAGCCCCAAACAGGTCACTACAGCCCCAAACAGGTCACTACAGCCCCAAACAGGTAACTACAGCCCCAAACAGGTCACTACAGCCCCAAACAGTCACTACAGCCCCAAACAGGTCCACTACAGACCCAAACAGTCACTACAGCCCCAAACAGGTCACTACAGCCCCAATCAGACACTACAGCCCCAAACAGGTAACTACAGCCCCAAACAGTCACTACAGCCCCAAACAGGCCACTACAGCCCCAAACAGGTCACTACAGTCACAAACAGGTCACTACAGCCCCAAACAGGCCACTACAGCCCCAAACAGGTCACTACAGCCCCAAACAGGCCACTACAGCCCAAAACAGTCACTACAGCCCCAAACAGGCCACTACAGCCCCAAACAGGCCACTACAGCCCCAAACAGGTCACTACAGCCCCAAACAGGCCACTACAGCCCCAAACAGTCACTACAGCCCCAAACAGGTCACTACAGCTCCAAACAGGTCACTACAGCCCCAAACAGGCCACTACGGCCCAAAACAGTCACTACAGCCCCAAACAGACACTACAGCCCCAAACAGGTCACTACAGCCCCAAACAGGCCACTACAGCCACAAACAGACACTACAGCCCCAAACAGTCACTACAGCCCCAAACAGACACTACAGCCCCAAACAGGTCACTACAGCCCCAAACAGGCCACTACAGCCCCAAACAGGTCACTACAGCCCCAAACAGGCCACTACAGCCCCAAACAGGCCACTACAGCCCCAAACAGGTCACTACAGCCCCAAACAGGTCACTACAGCCCCAAACAGGTAACTACAGCCCCAAACAGTCACTACAGCTCCAAACAGTCACTACAGCCCCAAACAGGCCACTACAGCCCCAAACAGGTCACTACAGCCCCAAACAGTCACTACATCCCCAAACAGTCACTACAGCCCCAAACAGGTAACTACAGCCCCAAACAGTCACTACAGCCCCAAACAGTCACTACAGCCCCAAACAGGTCACTACAGCCCCAAACAGTCACTACAGCCCCAAACAGGTCACTACAGCCCCAAACAGTCACTACAGCCGCAAACAGGTCACTACAGCCCCAAACAGGTCACTACAGCCCCAAACAGGTCACTACAGCCCCAAACAGTCACTACAGCCCCAAACAGGTCACTACAGCCCCAAACAGTCACTACAGCCGCAAACAGGTCACTACAGCCCCAAACAGGCCACTACAGCCCCAAACAGGTCCCTACAGCCCGAAACAGGTCACTACAGCCCGAAACAGGTCACTACAGCCCCAAAGAGTCAACTACAGCCCCAAACAGGCCACTACAGCCCCAAACAGGTCACTACAGCCCCAAACAGGCCACTACAGCCCCAAACAGGTCACTACAGCCCCAAACAGGCCACTACAGCCCCTAACAGTCACTACAGCCCCAAACAGGTCACTACAGCCCCAAACAGGCCACTACAGCCCCAAACAGGTCACTACATCCCCAAACAGTCACTACAGCCCCAAACAGGTCACTACAGCCCCAAACAGGTCACTACAGCCCCAAACAGGCCACTACCGCCCCAAACAGGTCACTACAGCCCCAAACAGTCACTAGAGCCCCAAACAGGTCACTACAGCCCCAAACAGGCCACTACAGCCCCAAACAGGTCACTACAGCCCCAAACAGGTCACTACAGCCCCAAACAGTCACTACAGCCCCAAACAGGTCACTACAGCCCCAAACAGTCACTACAGCCGCAAACAGGTCACTACAGCCCCAAACAGGCCACTACAGCCCCAAACAGGTCCCTACAGCCCGAAACAGGTCACTACAGCCCGAAACAGGTCACTACAGCCCCAAAGAGTCAACTACAGCCCCAAACAGGCCACTACAGCCCCAAACAGGTCACTACAGCCCCAAACAGGCCACTACAGCCCCAAACAGGTCACTACAGCCCCAAACAGGCCACTACAGCCCCTAACAGTCACTACAGCCCCAAACAGGTCACTACAGCCCCAAACAGACACTACAGCCCCAAACAGGTCACTACAGCCCCAAACAGGCCACTACAGCCCCAAACAGGTCACTACATCCCCAAACAGTCACTACAGCCCCAAACAGGTCACTACAGCCCCAAACAGGTCACTACAGCCCCAAACAGGCCACTACCGCCCCAAACAGGTCACTACAGCCCCAAACAGTCACTAGAGCCCCAAACAGGTCACTACAGCCCCAAACAGGCCACTACAGCCCCAAACAGGTCACTACAGCCCCAAACAGGCCACTACAGCCCCAAACAGGTCACTACAGCCCCAAACAGGTCACTACATCCCCAAACAGTCACTACAGCCCCAAACAGACACTACAGCCCCAAACAGGTCACTACAGCCCCAAACAGTCACTACAGCCCCAAACAGGTCACTACAGCCCCAAACAGGCCACTACAGCCCCAAACAGGTCACTACAGCCCCAAACAGGTCACTACAGCCCCAAACAGTCACTACAGCCCCAAACAGTCACTACAGCCCCAAACAGGTAACTACAGCCCCAAACAGGCACTACAGCCCCAAACAGTCACTACAGCCCCAAACAGTCACTACAGCCCCAAACAGGTCACTACAGCCCCAAACAGTCACTACAGCCCCAAACAGGTCACTACAGCCCCAAACAGTCACTACAGCCCCAAACAGGTCACTACAGCCCCAAACAGGCCACTACAGCCCCAAACAGGTCACTACAGCCCCAAACAGGTCACTACAGCCCGAAACAGGTCACTACAGCCCCAAACAGGTCACTACAGCCCCAAACAGTCACTACAGCCCCAAACAGTCACTACAGCCCCAAACAGGTCACTACAGCCCCAAACAGGTCACTACAGCCCCAAACAGGCCACTACAGCCCCAAACAGTCACTACAGCCCCAAACAGGTCACTACAGCCCCAAACAGGTCACTACAGCCCCAAACAGGTCACTACACCCCAAACAGTCACTACAGCCCCAAACAGGTCCACTACAGACACAAACAGTCACTACAGCCCCAAACAGGTCACTACAGCCCCAATCAGACACTACAGCCCCAAACAGGTAACTACAGCCCCAAACAGTCACTACAGCCCCAAACAGGTCACTACAGCCCCAAACAGGTCACTACAGCCCCAAACAGGCCACTACGGCCCAAAACAGTCACTACAGCCCCAAACAGACACTACAGCCCCAAACAGGTCACTACAGCCCCAAACAGGCCACTACAGCCACAAACAGACACTACAGCCCCAAACAGTCACTACAGCCCCAAACAGGTCACTACAGCCCCAATCAGACACTACAGCCCCAAACAGGTAACTACAGCCCCAAACAGTCACTACAGCCCCAAACAGGCCACTACAGCCCCAAACAGGTCACTACAGTCACAAACAGGTCACTACAGCCCCAAACAGGCCACTACAGCCCCAAACAGGTCACTACAGCCCCAAACAGGCCACTACAGCCCAAAACAGTCACTACAGCCCCAAACAGGCCACTACAGCCCCAAACAGGCCACTACAGCCCCAAACAGGTCACTACAGCCCCAAACAGGCCACTACAGCCCCAAACAGTCACTACAGCCCCAAACAGGTCACTACAGCCCCAAACAGGTCACTACAGCCCCAAACAGGCCACTACGGCCCAAAACAGTCACTACAGCCCCAAACAGACACTACAGCCCCAAACAGGTCACTACAGCCCCAAACAGGCCACTACAGCCACAAACAGACACTACAGCCCCAAACAGTCACTACAGCCCCAAACAGACACTACAGCCCCAAACAGGTCACTACAGCCCCAAACAGGCCACTACAGCCCCAAACAGGTCACTACAGCCCCAAACAGGCCACTACAGCCCCAAACAGGCCACTACAGCCCCAAACAGGTCACTACAGCCCCAAACAGGTCACTACAGCCCCAAACAGGTAACTACAGCCCCAAACAGTCACTACAGCTCCAAACAGTCACTACAGCCCCAAACAGGCCACTACAGCCCCAAACAGGTCACTACAGCCCCAAACAGTCACTACATCCCCAAACAGTCACTACAGCCCCAAACAGGTAACTACAGCCCCAAACAGTCACTACAGCCCCAAACAGTCACTACAGCCCCAAACAGGTCACTACAGCCCCAAACAGTCACTACAGCCCCAAACAGGTCACTACAGCCCCAAACAGTCACTACAGCCCCAAACAGGTCACTACAGCCCCAAACAGGTCACTACAGCCCGAAACAGGTCACTACAGCCCCTACAGCCCCAAACAGTCACTACAGCCCCAAACAGGTCACTACAGCCCCAAACAGGTCACTACAGCCCGAAACAGGTCACTACAGCCCCAAACAGGTCACTACAGCCCCAAACAGTCACTACAGCCCCAAACAGTCACTACAGCCCCAAACAGGTCACTACAGCCCCAAACAGGTCACTACAGCCCCAAACAGGCCACTACAGCCCCAAACAGTCACTACAGCCCCAAACAGGTCACTACAGCCCCAAACAGGTCACTACAGCCCCAAACAGGTCACTACACCCCAAACAGTCACTACAGCCCCAAACAGGTCCACTACAGACACAAACAGTCACTACAGCCCCAAACAGGTCACTACAGCCCCAATCAGACACTACAGCCCCAAACAGGTAACTACAGCCCCAAACAGTCACTACAGCCCCAAACAGGCCACTACAGCCCCAAACAGGTCACTACAGTCACAAACAGGTCACTACAGCCCCAAACAGGCCACTACAGCCCCAAACAGGTCACTACAGCCCCAAACAGGCCACTACAGCCCAAAACAGTCACTACAGCCCCAAACAGGCCACTACAGCCCCAAACAGGTCACTACAGCCCCAAACAGTCACTACAGCCCCAAACAGGCCACTACAGCCCCAAACAGGTCACTACAGCCCCAAACAGGTCACTACAGCCCGAAACAGGTCACTACAGCCCCAAAGAGTCACTACAGCCCCAAACAGGTCACTACAGCCCCAAACAGTCACTACAGCCCCAAACAGTCACTACAGCCCCAAACAGGTCACTACAGCCCCAAACAGGCCACTACAGCCCCAAACAGTCACTACAGCCCCAAACAGGTCACTACAGCCCCAAACAGGTCACTACAGCCCCAAACAGGTAACTACAGCCCCAAACAGGTCACTACAGCCCCAAACAGTCACTACAGCCCCAAACAGGTCCACTACAGACCCAAACAGTCACTACAGCCCCAAACAGGTCACTACAGCCCCAATCAGACACTACAGCCCCAAACAGGTAACTACAGCCCCAAACAGTCACTACAGCCCCAAACAGGCCACTACAGCCCCACACAGGTCACTACAGTCACAAACAGGTCACTACAGCCCCAAACAGGCCACTACAGCCCCAAACAGGTCACTACAGCCCCAAACAGGCCACTACAGCCCAAAACAGTCACTACAGCCCCAAACAGGCCACTACAGCCCCAAACAGGCCACTACAGCCCCAAACAGGTCACTACAGCCCCAAACAGGCCACTACAGCCCCAAACAGTCACTACAGCCCCAAACAGGTCACTACAGCCCCAAACAGGTCACTACAGCCCCAAACAGGCCACTACGGCCCAAAACAGTCACTACAGCCCCAAACAGACACTACAGCCCCAAACAGGTCACTACAGCCCCAAACAGGCCACTACAGCCACAAACAGACACTACAGCCCCAAACAGTCACTACAGCCCCAAACAGACACTACAGCCCCAAACAGGTCACTACAGCCCCAAACAGGCCACTACAGCCCCAAACAGGTCACTACAGCCCCAAACAGGCCACTACAGCCCCAAACAGGCCACTACAGCCCCAAACAGGTCACTACAGCCCCAAACAGGTCACTACAGCCCCAAACAGGTAACTACAGCCCCAAACAGTCACTACAGCTCCAAACAGTCACTACAGCCCCAAACAGGCCACTACAGCCCCAAACAGGTCACTACAGCCCCAAACAGTCACTACATCCCCAAACAGTCACTACAGCCCCAAACAGGTAACTACAGCCCCAAACAGTCACTACAGCCCCAAACAGTCACTACAGCCCCAAACAGGTCACTACAGCCCCAAACAGTCACTACAGCCCCAAACAGGTCACTACAGCCCCAAACAGTCACTACAGCCGCAAACAGGTCACTACAGCCCCAAACAGGTCACTACAGCCCCAAACAGGTCACTACAGCCCCAAACAGTCACTACAGCCCCAAACAGGTCACTACAGCCCCAAACAGTCACTACAGCCGCAAACAGGTCACTACAGCCCCAAACAGGCCACTACAGCCCCAAACAGGTCCCTACAGCCCGAAACAGGTCACTACAGCCCGAAACAGGTCACTACAGCCCCAAACAGGTCACTACAGCCCCAAACAGGTAACTACAGCCCCAAACAGTCACTACAGCTCCAAACAGTCACTACAGCCCCAAACAGGCCACTACAGCCCCAAACAGGTCACTACAGCCCCAAACAGTCACTACATCCCCAAACAGTCACTACAGCCCCAAACAGGTAACTACAGCCCCAAACAGTCACTACAGCCCCAAACAGTCACTACAGCCCCAAACAGGTCACTACAGCCCCAAACAGTCACTACAGCCCCAAACAGGTCACTACAGCCCCAAACAGTCACTACAGCCGCAAACAGGTCACTACAGCCCCAAACAGGTCACTACAGCCCCAAACAGGTCACTACAGCCCCAAACAGTCACTACAGCCCCAAACAGGTCACTACAGCCCCAAACAGTCACTACAGCCGCAAACAGGTCACTACAGCCCCAAACAGGCCACTACAGCCCCAAACAGGTCCCTACAGCCCGAAACAGGTCACTACAGCCCGAAACAGGTCACTACAGCCCCAAAGAGTCAACTACAGCCCCAAACAGGCCACTACAGCCCCAAACAGGTCACTACAGCCCCAAACAGGCCACTACAGCCCCAAACAGGTCACTACAGCCCCAAACAGGCCACTACAGCCCCTAACAGTCACTACAGCCCCAAACAGGTCACTACAGCCCCAAACAGACACTACAGCCCCAAACAGGTCACTACAGCCCCAAACAGGCCACTACAGCCCCAAACAGGTCACTACATCCCCAAACAGTCACTACAGCCCCAAACAGGTCACTACAGCCCCAAACAGGTCACTACAGCCCCAAACAGGCCACTACCGCCCCAAACAGGTCACTACAGCCCCAAACAGTCACTAGAGCCCCAAACAGGTCACTACAGCCCCAAACAGGCCACTACAGCCCCAAACAGGTCACTACAGCCCCAAACAGGCCACTACAGCCCCAAACAGGTCACTACAGCCCCAAACAGTCACTACAGCCCCAAACAGTCACTACAGCCCCAAACAGACACTACAGCCCCAAACAGGTCACTACAGCCCCAAACAGGTCACTACAGCCCCAAACAGACACTACAGCCCCAAACAGGTCACTACAGCCCCAAACAGGCCACTACAGCCCCAAACAGGTCACTACAGCCCCAAACAGACACTACAGCCCCAAACAGGTCACTACAGCCCCAAACAGTCACTACAGCCCCAAACAGGTCACTACAGCCCCAAACAGGCCACTACAGCCCCAAACAGGTCACTACAGCCCCAAACAGGTCACTACAGCCCCAAACAGTCACTACAGCCCCAAACAGTCACTACAGCCCCAAACAGGTAACTACAGCCCCAAACAGGCACTACAGCCCCAAACAGTCACTACAGCCCCAAACAGTCACTACAGCCCCAAACAGGTCACTACAGCCCCAAACAGTCACTACAGCCCCAAACAGGTCACTACAGCCCCAAACAGTCACTACAGCCCCAAACAGGTCACTACAGCCCCAAACAGGCCACTACAGCCCCAAACAGGTCACTACAGCCCCAAACAGGTCACTACAGCCCGAAACAGGTCACTACAGCCCCAAACAGGTCACTACAGCCCCAAACAGTCACTACAGCCCCAAACAGTCACTACAGCCCCAAACAGGTCACTACAGCCCCAAACAGGTCACTACAGCCCCAAACAGGCCACTACAGCCCCAAACAGTCACTACAGCCCCAAACAGGTCACTACAGCCCCAAACAGGTCACTACAGCCCCAAACAGGTCACTACACCCCAAACAGTCACTACAGCCCCAAACAGGTCCACTACAGACACAAACAGTCACTACAGCCCCAAACAGGTCACTACAGCCCCAATCAGACACTACAGCCCCAAACAGGTAACTACAGCCCCAAACAGTCACTACAGCCCCAAACAGGCCACTACAGCCCCAAACAGGTCACTACAGTCACAAACAGGTCACTACAGCCCCAAACAGGCCACTACAGCCCCAAACAGGTCACTACAGCCCCAAACAGGCCACTACAGCCCAAAACAGTCACTACAGCCCCAAACAGGCCACTACAGCCCCAAACAGGTCACTACAGCCCCAAACAGTCACTACAGCCCCAAACAGGCCACTACAGCCCCAAACAGGTCACTACAGCCCCAAACAGGTCACTACAGCCCGAAACAGGTCACTACAGCCCCAAAGAGTCACTACAGCCCCAAACAGGTCACTACAGCCCCAAACAGTCACTACAGCCCCAAACAGTCACTACAGCCCCAAACAGGTCACTACAGCCCCAAACAGGCCACTACAGCCCCAAACAGTCACTACAGCCCCAAACAGGTCACTACAGCCCCAAACAGGTCACTACAGCCCCAAACAGGTAACTACAGCCCCAAACAGGTCACTACAGCCCCAAACAGTCACTACAGCCCCAAACAGGTCCACTACAGACCCAAACAGTCACTACAGCCCCAAACAGGTCACTACAGCCCCAATCAGACACTACAGCCCCAAACAGGTAACTACAGCCCCAAACAGTCACTACAGCCCCAAACAGGCCACTACAGCCCCAAACAGGTCACTACAGTCACAAACAGGTCACTACAGCCCCAAACAGGCCACTACAGCCCCAAACAGGTCACTACAGCCCCAAACAGGCCACTACAGCCCAAAACAGTCACTACAGCCCCAAACAGGCCACTACAGCCCCAAACAGGCCACTACAGCCCCAAACAGGTCACTACAGCCCCAAACAGGCCACTACAGCCCCAAACAGTCACTACAGCCCCAAACAGGTCACTACAGCCCCAAACAGGTCACTACAGCCCCAAACAGGCCACTACGGCCCAAAACAGTCACTACAGCCCCAAACAGACACTACAGCCCCAAACAGGTCACTACAGCCCCAAACAGGCCACTACAGCCACAAACAGACACTACAGCCCCAAACAGTCACTACAGCCCCAAACAGACACTACAGCCCCAAACAGGTCACTACAGCCCCAAACAGGCCACTACAGCCCCAAACAGGTCACTACAGCCCCAAACAGGCCACTACAGCCCCAAACAGGCCACTACAGCCCCAAACAGGTCACTACAGCCCCAAACAGGTCACTACAGCCCCAAACAGGTAACTACAGCCCCAAACAGTCACTACAGCTCCAAACAGTCACTACAGCCCCAAACAGGCCACTACAGCCCCAAACAGGTCACTACAGCCCCAAACAGTCACTACATCCCCAAACAGTCACTACAGCCCCAAACAGGTAACTACAGCCCCAAACAGTCACTACAGCCCCAAACAGTCACTACAGCCCCAAACAGGTCACTACAGCCCCAAACAGTCACTACAGCCCCAAACAGGTCACTACAGCCCCAAACAGTCACTACAGCCGCAAACAGGTCACTACAGCCCCAAACAGGTCACTACAGCCCCAAACAGGCCACTACAGCCCCAAACAGGTCACTACAGCCCGAAACAGGTCACTACAGCCCGAAACAGGTCACTACAGCCCCAAACAGGTCACTACAGCCCCAAACAGTCACTACAGCCCCAAACAGGCCACTACAGCCCCAAACAGTCACTACAGCCCCAAACAGGTCACTACAGCCCCAAACAGGTCACTACAGCCCCAAACAGGCCACTACAGCCCCAAACAGTCACTACAGCCCCAAACAGACACTACAGCCCCAAACAGGTCACTACAGCCCCAAACAGGCCACTACAGCCCCAAACAGACACTACAGCCCCAAACAGTCACTACAGCCCCAAACAGGCCACTACAGCCCCAAACAGGTCACTACAGCCCCAAACAGGCCACTACAGCCCCAAACAGGCCACTACAGCCCCAAACAGGTCACTACAGCCCCACACAGGTCACTACAGCCCCAAACAGGTAACTACAGCCACAAACATGCCACTACAGCCCCAAACAGGTCACTACAGCCCCAAACACTCACTACAGCCCCAAACAGCCACTACAGCCCCAAACAGGTCACTACAGCCCCAAACAGGCCACTACAGCCCCAAACAGGTCACTACAGCCCGAAACAGGTCACTACAGCCCGAAACAGGTCACTACAGCCCCAAACAGGTCACTACAGCCCCAAACAGTCACTACAGCCCCAAACAGGCCACTACAGCCCCAAACAGTCACTACAGCCCCAAACAGACACTACAGCCCCAAACAGGTCACTACAGCCCCAAACAGGTCACTACAGCCCCAAACAGACACTACAGCCCCAAACAGGTCACTACAGCCCCAAACAGGCCACTACAGCCCCAAACAGGTCACTACAGCCCCAAACAGACACTACAGCCCCAAACAGGTCACTACAGCCCCAAACAGTCACTACAGCCCCAAACAGGTCACTACAGCCCCAAACAGGCCACTACAGCCCCAAACAGGTCACTACAGCCCCAAACAGGTCACTACAGCCCCAAACAGTCACTACAGCCCCAAACAGTCACTACAGCCCCAAACAGGTAACTACAGCCCCAAACAGGCACTACAGCCCCAAACAGTCACTACAGCCCCAAACAGTCACTACAGCCCCAAACAGGTCACTACAGCCCCAAACAGTCACTACAGCCCCAAACAGGTCACTACAGCCCCAAACAGTCACTACAGCCCCAAACAGGTCACTACAGCCCCAAACAGGCCACTACAGCCCCAAACAGGTCACTACAGCCCCAAACAGGTCACTACAGCCCGAAACAGGTCACTACAGCCCCAAACAGGTCACTACAGCCCCAAACAGTCACTACAGCCCCAAACAGTCACTACAGCCCCAAACAGGTCACTACAGCCCCAAACAGGTCACTACAGCCCCAAACAGGCCACTACAGCCCCAAACAGTCACTACAGCCCCAAACAGGTCACTACAGCCCCAAACAGGTCACTACAGCCCCAAACAGGTCACTACACCCCAAACAGTCACTACAGCCCCAAACAGGTCCACTACAGACACAAACAGTCACTACAGCCCCAAACAGGTCACTACAGCCCCAATCAGACACTACAGCCCCAAACAGGTAACTACAGCCCCAAACAGTCACTACAGCCCCAAACAGGCCACTACAGCCCCAAACAGGTCACTACAGTCACAAACAGGTCACTACAGCCCCAAACAGGCCACTACAGCCCCAAACAGGTCACTACAGCCCCAAACAGGCCACTACAGCCCAAAACAGTCACTACAGCCCCAAACAGGCCACTACAGCCCCAAACAGGTCACTACAGCCCCAAACAGTCACTACAGCCCCAAACAGGCCACTACAGCCCCAAACAGGTCACTACAGCCCCAAACAGGTCACTACAGCCCGAAACAGGTCACTACAGCCCCAAAGAGTCACTACAGCCCCAAACAGGTCACTACAGCCCCAAACAGTCACTACAGCCCCAAACAGTCACTACAGCCCCAAACAGGTCACTACAGCCCCAAACAGGCCACTACAGCCCCAAACAGTCACTACAGCCCCAAACAGGTCACTACAGCCCCAAACAGGTCACTACAGCCCCAAACAGGTAACTACAGCCCCAAACAGGTCACTACAGCCCCAAACAGTCACTACAGCCCCAAACAGGTCCACTACAGACCCAAACAGTCACTACAGCCCCAAACAGGTCACTACAGCCCCAATCAGACACTACAGCCCCAAACAGGTAACTACAGCCCCAAACAGTCACTACAGCCCCAAACAGGCCACTACAGCCCCAAACAGGTCACTACAGTCACAAACAGGTCACTACAGCCCCAAACAGGCCACTACAGCCCCAAACAGGTCACTACAGCCCCAAACAGGCCACTACAGCCCAAAACAGTCACTACAGCCCCAAACAGGCCACTACAGCCCCAAACAGGCCACTACAGCCCCAAACAGGTCACTACAGCCCCAAACAGGCCACTACAGCCCCAAACAGTCACTACAGCCCCAAACAGGTCACTACAGCCCCAAACAGGTCACTACAGCCCCAAACAGGCCACTACGGCCCAAAACAGTCACTACAGCCCCAAACAGACACTACAGCCCCAAACAGGTCACTACAGCCCCAAACAGGCCACTACAGCCACAAACAGACACTACAGCCCCAAACAGTCACTACAGCCCCAAACAGACACTACAGCCCCAAACAGGTCACTACAGCCCCAAACAGGCCACTACAGCCCCAAACAGGTCACTACAGCCCCAAACAGGCCACTACAGCCCCAAACAGGCCACTACAGCCCCAAACAGGTCACTACAGCCCCAAACAGGTCACTACAGCCCCAAACAGGTAACTACAGCCCCAAACAGTCACTACAGCTCCAAACAGTCACTACAGCCCCAAACAGGCCACTACAGCCCCAAACAGGTCACTACAGCCCCAAACAGTCACTACATCCCCAAACAGTCACTACAGCCCCAAACAGGTAACTACAGCCCCAAACAGTCACTACAGCCCCAAACAGTCACTACAGCCCCAAACAGGTCACTACAGCCCCAAACAGTCACTACAGCCCCAAACAGGTCACTACAGCCCCAAACAGTCACTACAGCCGCAAACAGGTCACTACAGCCCCAAACAGGTCACTACAGCCCCAAACAGGCCACTACAGCCCCAAACAGGTCACTACAGCCCGAAACAGGTCACTACAGCCCGAAACAGGTCACTACAGCCCCAAACAGGTCACTACAGCCCCAAACAGTCACTACAGCCCCAAACAGGCCACTACAGCCCCAAACAGTCACTACAGCCCCAAACAGGTCACTACAGCCCCAAACAGGTCACTACAGCCCCAAACAGGCCACTACAGCCCCAAACAGTCACTACAGCCCCAAACAGACACTACAGCCCCAAACAGGTCACTACAGCCCCAAACAGGCCACTACAGCCCCAAACAGACACTACAGCCCCAAACAGTCACTACAGCCCCAAACAGGCCACTACAGCCCCAAACAGGTCACTACAGCCCCAAACAGGCCACTACAGCCCCAAACAGGCCACTACAGCCCCAAACAGGTCACTACAGCCCCACACAGGTCACTACAGCCCCAAACAGGTAACTACAGCCACAAACATGCCACTACAGCCCCAAACAGGTCACTACAGCCCCAAACACTCACTACAGCCCCAAACAGCCACTACAGCCCCAAACAGGTCACTACAGCCCCAAACAGGCCACTACAGCCCCAAACAGGTCACTACAGCCCGAAACAGGTCACTACAGCCCGAAACAGGTCACTACAGCCCCAAACAGGTCACTACAGCCCCAAACAGTCACTACAGCCCCAAACAGGCCACTACAGCCCCAAACAGTCACTACAGCCCCAAACAGGTCACTACAGCCCCAAACAGGTCACTACAGCCCCAAACAGGCCACTACAGCCCCAAACAGTCACTACAGCCCCAAACAGACACTACAGCCCCAAACAGGTCACTACAGCCCCAAACAGGCCACTACAGCCCCAAACAGTCACTACAGCCCCAAACAGACACTACAGCCCCAAACAGGTCACTACAGCCCCAAACAGGCCACTACAGCCCCAAACAGACACTACAGCCCCAAACAGTCACTACAGCCCCAAACAGGCCACTACAGCCCCAAACAGGTCACTACAGCCCCAAACAGGCCACTACAGCCCCAAACAGGCCACTACAGCCCCAAACAGGTCACTACAGCCCCAAACAGGCCACTACAGCCCCAAACAGACACTACAGCCCCAAACAGTCACTACAGCCCCAAACAGGCCACTACAGCCCCAAACAGGTCACTACAGCCCCAAACAGGCCACTACAGCCCCAAACAGGCCACTACAGCCCCAAACAGGTCACTACAGCCCCAAACAGGTCACTACAGCCCCAAACAGGTAACTACAGCCACAAACATGCCACTACAGCCCCAAACAGGTCACTACAGCCCCAAACACTCACTACAGCCCCAAACAGCCACTACAGCCCCAAACAGACACTACAGCCCCAAACAGGTCACTACAGCCCCAAACAGGTCACTACAGCCCCAAACAGGTCACTACAGCCCCAAACAGTCACTACAGCCCCAAACAGTCACTACAGCCCCAAACAGTCACTACAGCCCCAAACAGGTAACTACAGCCCCAAACAGTCACTACAGCCCCAAACAGTCACTACAGCCCCAAACAGTCACTACAGCCCCAAACAGGTCACTACAGCCCCAAACAGGTCACTACAGCCCCAAACAGTCACTACAGCCGCAAACAGGTCACTACAGCCCCAAACAGGCCACTACAGCCCCAAACAGGTCCCTACAGCCCGAAACAGGTCACTACAGCCCCAAACAGGTCACTACAGCCCCAAACAGGTCACTACAGCCCCAAACAGGCCACTACAGCCCCAAACAGGTCACTACAGCCCCAAACAGGCCACTACAGCCCCTAACAGTCACTACAGCCCCAAACAGGCCACTACAGCCCAAAAGCAGGGCACTACAGCCCCAAACAGGCCACTACAGCCCCAAACAGGTCACTACAGCCCCAAACAGTCACTACAGCCCCAAACAGGTCACTACAGCCCCAAAAAGGTCACTACAGCCCCAAACAGTCACTACAGCCCCAAACAGGTCACTACAGCCCCAAACAGGTCACTAGGTCACTACAGCCCCAAACAGGTCACTACAGCCCCAAACAGGTCACTACAGCCCCAAACAGTCACTACAGCCCCAAACAGTCACTACAGCCCCAAACAGGTCACTACAGCCCTAAACAGACACTACAGCCCCAAACAGGTCACTACAGCCCCAAACAGACACTACAGCCCCAAACAGGTCACTACAGCCCCAAACAGGTCACTACAGCCCCAAACAGACACTACAGCCCCAAACAGGTCACTACAGCCCCAAACAGTCACTACAGCCCCAAACAGGTCACTACAGCCCCAAACAGGCAGCTACAGCCCCAAACAGGTCACTACAGCCCCAAACAGGTCACTACAGCCCCAAACAGTCACTGCAGCCCCAAACAGTCACTACAGCCCCAAACAGTCACTACAGCCCCAAACAGTCACTACAGCCCCAAACAGTCACTACAGCCCCAAACAGGTCACTACAGCCCCAAACAGTCACTACAGCCCCAAACAGGTCACTACAGCCCCAAACAGGCCACTACAGCCCCAAACAGGTCACTACAGCCCCAAACAGGTCACTACAGCCCGAAACAGGTCACTACAGCCCCAAAGAGTCACTACAGCCCCAAACAGGTCACTACAGCCCCAAACAGTCACTACAGCCCCAAACAGTCACTACAGCCCCAAACAGGTCACTACAGCCCCAAACAGGTCACTACAGCCCCAAACAGGCCACTACAGCCCCAAACAGTCACTACAGCCCCAAACAGGTCACTACAGCCCCAAACAGGTAACTACAGCCCCAAACAGGTCACTACAGCCCCAAACAGTCACTACAGCCCCAAACAGGTCCACTACAGCCCCAAACAGTCACTACAGCCCCAAACAGGTCACTACAGCCCCAATCAGACACTACAGCCCCAATCAGGTAACTACAGCCCCAAACAGTCACTACAGCCCCAAACAGGCCACTACAGCCCCAAACAGGTCACTACAGTCACAAACAGGTCACTACAGCCCCAAACAGGCCACTACAGCCCCAAACAGGTCACTACAGCCCCAAACAGGCCACTACAGCCCAAAACAGTCACTACAGCCCAAACAGGCCACTACAGCCACAAACAGGCCACTACAGCCCCAAACAGGTCACTACAGCCCCAAACAGGCCACTACAGCCCCAAACAGGTCACTACAGCCCCAAACAGGCCACTACAGCCCCTAACAGTCACTACAGCCCCAAACAGGCCACTACAGCCCCAAGCAGGGCACTACAGTCCCAAACAGGTCCACTACAGCCCCAAACAGGCCACTACAGCCCCAAACAGGTCACTACAGCCCCAAACAGTCACTACAGCCCCAAACAGGTCACTACAGCCCCAAAAAGGTCACTACAGCCCCCAACAGTCACTACAGCCCCAAACAGGTCACTACAGCCCCAAACAGGTCACTAGGTCACTACAGCCCCAAACAGGTCACTACAGCCCCAAACAGGTCACTACAGCCCCAAACAGGTCACTACAGCCCCAAACAGTCACTACAGCCCCAAACAGGTCACTACAGCCCTAAACAGGCCACTACAGCCCCAAACAGGCCACTACAGCCCCAAACAGGTCACTACAGCCCCAAACAGTCACTACAGCCCCAAACAGTCACTACAGCCCCAAACAGTCACTACAGCCCCAAACAGTCACTACAGCCCCAAACAGGTCACTACAGCCCCAAACAGTCACTACAGCCCCAAACAGGTCACTACAGCCCCAAACAGTCACTACAGCCCCAAACAGGTCACTACAGCCCCAAACAGGCCACTACAGCCCCAAACAGGTCACTACAGCCCCAAACAGGTCACTACAGCCCGACACAGGTCACTACAGCCCCAAAGAGTCACTACAGCCCCAAACAGGTCACTACAGCCCCAAGCAGTCACTACAGCCCCAAACAGTCACTACAGCCCCAAACAGGTCACTACAGCCCCAAACAGGTCACTACAGCCCCAAACAGGCCACTACAGCCCCAAACAGTCACTACAGCCCCAAACAGGTCACTACAGCCCCAAACAGGTAACTACAGCCCCAAACAGGTAACTACAGCCCCAAACAGTCACTACAGCCCCAAACAGGTCCACTACAGCCCCAAACAGGTCACTACAGCCCCAATCAGGTCACTACAGCCCCAATCAGACACTACAGCCCCAAACAGGTAACTACAGCCCCAAACAGTCACTACAGCCCCAAACAGGCCACTACAGCCCCAAACAGGTCACTACAGTCACAAACAGGTCACTACAGCCCCAAACAGGCCACTACAGCCCCAAACAGGTCACTACAGCCCCAAACAGGCCACTACAGCCCAAAACAGTCACTACAGCCCAAACAGGCCACTACAGCCCCAAACAGGCCACTACAGCCCCAAACAGGTCACTACAGCCCCAAACAGATCACTACAGCCCCAAACAGGTCACTACAGCCCCAAACAGGCCACTACAGCCCCTAACAGTCACTACAGCCCCAAACAGGCCACTACAGCCCCAAGCAGGGCACTACAGCCCCAAACAGGTCCACTACAGCCCCAAACAGGCCACTACAGCCCCAAACAGGTCACTACAGCCCCAAACAGTCACTACAGCCCCAAACAGGTCACTACAGCCCCAAAAAGGTCACTACAGCCCCAAACAGTCACTACAGCCCCAAACAGGTCACTACAGCCCCAAACAGGTCACTAGGTCACTACAGCCCCAAACAGGTCACTACAGCCCCAAACAGGTCACTACAGCCCCAAACAGGTCACTACAGCCCCAAACAGTCACTACAGCCCCAAACAGGTCACTACAGCCCTAAACAGGCCACTACAGCCCCAAACAGTCACTACAGCCCCAAACAGGTCACTACAGCCCCAAACAGTCACTACAGCCCCAAACAGTCCACTACAGCCCCAAACAGGCCACTACAGCCCCAAACAGGCCACTACAGCCCCAAACAGGTAACTACAGCCCCAAACAGGTCACTACAGCCCCAAACAGACAGGTCACTACAGCCCCAAACAGGTCACTACAGCCCCAAACAGTCACTACAGCCCCAAACAGACACTACAGCCCCAAACAGGTCACTACAGCCCCAAACAGGTCACTACAGCCCCAAACAGGTAACTACAGCCCCAAACAGGCCACTACAGCCCCAAACAGGTCACTACAGCCCCAAACAGTCACTACAGCCACAAACAGTCACTACAGCCCCAAACAGTCACTACAGCCTCAAACAGACACTACAGCCCCAAACAGGTCACTACAGCCCCAAACAGGTCACTACAGCCCCAAACAGACACTACAGCCCCAAACAGACACTACAGCCCAAAACAGGTCACTACAGCCCCAAACAGGCCACTACAGCCCCAAACAGGTCACTACAGCCCCAAACAGACACTACAGCCCCAAACAGGTCACTACAGCCCCAAACAGTCACTACAGCCCCAAACAGGTCACTACAGCCCCAAACAGGCCACTACAGCCCCAAACAGGCCACTACAGCCCCAAACAGGTCACTACAGCCCCAAACAGTCACTACAGCCCCAAACAGTCACTACAGCCCCAAACAGGTAACTACAGCCCCAAACAGTCAATACAGCCCCAAACAGTCACTACAGCCCCAAACAGTCACTACAGCCCCAAACAGGTCACTACAGCCCCAAACAGTCACTACAGCCCCAAACAGGTCACTACAGCCCCAAACAGTCACTACAGCCCCAAACAGGTCACTACAGCCCCAAACAGGCCACTACAGCCCCAAACAGGTCACTACAGCCCCAAACAGGTCACTACAGCCCGAAACAGGTCACTACAGCCCCAAAGAGTCACTACAGCCCCAAACAGGTCACTACAGCCCTAAACAGGCCACTACAGCCCCAAACAGTCACTACAGCCCCAAACAGGTCACTACAGCCCCAAACAGTCACTACAGCCCCAAACAGTCCACTACAGCCCCAAACAGGCCACTACAGCCCCAAACAGGCCACTACAGCCCCAAACAGGTAACTACAGCCCCAAACAGGTCACTACAGCCCCAAACAGACAGGTCACTACAGCCCCAAACAGGTCACTACAGCCCCAAACAGTCACTACAGCCCCAAACAGACACTACAGCCCCAAACAGGTCACTACAGCCCCAAACAGGTCACTACAGCCCCAAACAGGTAACTACAGCCCCAAACAGGCCACTACAGCCCCAAACAGGTCACTACAGCCCCAAACAGTCACTACAGCCCCAAACAGTCACTACAGCCCCAAACAGTCACTACAGCCCCAAACAGTCACTACAGCCCCAAACAGACACTACAGCCCCAAACAGGTCACTACAGCCCCAAACAGGTCACTACAGCCCCAAACAGTCACTACAGCCCCAAACAGTCACTACAGCCCCAAACAGTCACTACAGCCCCAAACAGTCACTACAGCCCCAAACAGGCCACTACAGCCCCAAACAGGTCACTACAGCCCCAAACAGGCCACTACAGCCCCTAACAGTCACTACAGCCCCAAACAGGCCACTACAGCCCAAAAGCAGGGCACTACAGCCCCAAACAGGCCACTACAGCCCCAAACAGGTCACTACAGCCCCAAACAGTCACTACAGCCCCAAACAGGTCACTACAGCCCCAAAAAGGTCACTACAGCCCCAAACAGTCACTACAGCCCCAAACAGGTCACTACAGCCCCAAACAGGTCACTAGGTCACTACAGCCCCAAACAGGTCACTACAGCCCCAAACAGGTCACTACAGCCCCAAACAGTCACTACAGCCCCAAACAGTCACTACAGCCCCAAACAGGTCACTACAGCCCTAAACAGACACTACAGCCCCAAACAGGTCACTACAGCCCCAAACAGACACTACAGCCCCAAACAGGTCACTACAGCCCCAAACAGGTCACTACAGCCCCAAACAGACACTACAGCCCCAAACAGGTCACTACAGCCCCAAACAGTCACTACAGCCCCAAACAGGTCACTACAGCCCCAAACAGGCAGCTACAGCCCCAAACAGGTCACTACAGCCCCAAACAGGTCACTACAGCCCCAAACAGTCACTGCAGCCCCAAACAGTCACTACAGCCCCAAACAGTCACTACAGCCCCAAACAGTCACTACAGCCCCAAACAGTCACTACAGCCCCAAACAGGTCACTACAGCCCCAAACAGTCACTACAGCCCCAAACAGGTCACTACAGCCCCAAACAGGCCACTACAGCCCCAAACAGGTCACTACAGCCCCAAACAGGTCACTACAGCCCGAAACAGGTCACTACAGCCCCAAAGAGTCACTACAGCCCCAAACAGGTCACTACAGCCCCAAACAGTCACTACAGCCCCAAACAGTCACTACAGCCCCAAACAGGTCACTACAGCCCCAAACAGGTCACTACAGCCCCAAACAGGCCACTACAGCCCCAAACAGTCACTACAGCCCCAAACAGGTCACTACAGCCCCAAACAGGTAACTACAGCCCCAAACAGGTCACTACAGCCCCAAACAGTCACTACAGCCCCAAACAGGTCCACTACAGCCCCAAACAGTCACTACAGCCCCAAACAGGTCACTACAGCCCCAATCAGACACTACAGCCCCAATCAGGTAACTACAGCCCCAAACAGTCACTACAGCCCCAAACAGGCCACTACAGCCCCAAACAGGTCACTACAGTCACAAACAGGTCACTACAGCCCCAAACAGGCCACTACAGCCCCAAACAGGTCACTACAGCCCCAAACAGGCCACTACAGCCCAAAACAGTCACTACAGCCCAAACAGGCCACTACAGCCACAAACAGGCCACTACAGCCCCAAACAGGTCACTACAGCCCCAAACAGGCCACTACAGCCCCAAACAGGTCACTACAGCCCCAAACAGGCCACTACAGCCCCTAACAGTCACTACAGCCCCAAACAGGCCACTACAGCCCCAAGCAGGGCACTACAGTCCCAAACAGGTCCACTACAGCCCCAAACAGGCCACTACAGCCCCAAACAGGTCACTACAGCCCCAAACAGTCACTACAGCCCCAAACAGGTCACTACAGCCCCAAAAAGGTCACTACAGCCCCCAACAGTCACTACAGCCCCAAACAGGTCACTACAGCCCCAAACAGGTCACTAGGTCACTACAGCCCCAAACAGGTCACTACAGCCCCAAACAGGTCACTACAGCCCCAAACAGGTCACTACAGCCCCAAACAGTCACTACAGCCCCAAACAGGTCACTACAGCCCTAAACAGGCCACTACAGCCCCAAACAGGCCACTACAGCCCCAAACAGGTCACTACAGCCCCAAACAGTCACTACAGCCCCAAACAGTCACTACAGCCCCAAACAGTCACTACAGCCCCAAACAGGCCACTACAGCCCCAAACAGTCACTACAGCCCCAAACAGACACTACAGCCCCAAACAGGTCACTACAGCCCCAAACAGGCCACTACAGCCCCAAACAGACACTACAGCCCCAAACAGTCACTACAGCCCCAAACAGGCCACTACAGCCCCAAACAGGTCACTACAGCCCCAAACAGGCCACTACAGCCCCAAACAGGCCACTACAGCCCCAAACAGGTCACTACAGCCCCAAACAGGCCACTACAGCCCCAAACAGACACTACAGCCCCAAACAGTCACTACAGCCCCAAACAGGCCACTACAGACCCAAACAGGTCACTACAGCCCCAAACAGGCCACTACAGCCCCAAACAGGCCACTACAGCCCCAAACAGGTCACTACAGCCCCAAACAGGTCACTACAGCCCCAAACAGGTAACTACAGCCACAAACATGCCACTACAGCCCCAAACAGGTCACTACAGCCCCAAACACTCACTACAGCCCCAAACAGCCACTACAGCCCCAAACAGACACTACAGCCCCAAACAGGTCACTACAGCCCCAAACAGGTCACTACAGCCCCAAACAGGTCACTACAGCCCCAAACAGTCACTACAGCCCCAAACAGTCACTACAGCCCCAAACAGTCACTACAGCCCCAAACAGGTAACTACAGCCCCAAACAGTCACTACAGCCCCAAACAGTCACTACAGCCCCAAACAGTCACTACAGCCCCAAACAGGTCACTACAGCCCCAAACAGGTCACTACAGCCCCAAACAGTCACTACAGCCGCAAACAGGTCACTACAGCCCCAAACAGGCCACTACAGCCCCAAACAGGTCCCTACAGCCCGAAACAGGTCACTACAGCCCGAAACAGGTCACTACAGCCCCAAAGAGTCAACTACAGCCCCAAACAGGCCACTACAGCCCCAAACAGGTCACTACAGCCCCAAACAGGCCACTACAGCCCCAAACAGGTCACTACAGCCCCAAACAGGCCACTACAGCCCCTAACAGTCACTACAGCCCCAAACAGGCCACTACAGCCCAAAAGCAGGGCACTACAGCCCCAAACAGGCCACTACAGCCCCAAACAGGTCACTACAGCCCCAAACAGTCACTACAGCCCCAAACAGGTCACTACAGCCCCAAAAAGGTCACTACAGCCCCAAACAGTCACTACAGCCCCAAACAGGTCACTACAGCCCCAAACAGGTCACTAGGTCACTACAGCCCCAAACAGGTCACTACAGCCCCAAACAGGTCACTACAGCCCCAAACAGTCACTACAGCCCCAAACAGTCACTACAGCCCCAAACAGGTCACTACAGCCCTAAACAGACACTACAGCCCCAAACAGGTCACTACAGCCCCAAACAGACACTACAGCCCCAAACAGGTCACTACAGCCCCAAACAGGTCACTACAGCCCCAAACAGACACTACAGCCCCAAACAGGTCACTACAGCCCCAAACAGTCACTACAGCCCCAAACAGGTCACTACAGCCCCAAACAGGCAGCTACAGCCCCAAACAGGTCACTACAGCCCCAAACAGGTCACTACAGCCCCAAACAGTCACTGCAGCCCCAAACAGTCACTACAGCCCCAAACAGTCACTACAGCCCCAAACAGTCACTACAGCCCCAAACAGTCACTACAGCCCCAAACAGGTCACTACAGCCCCAAACAGTCACTACAGCCCCAAACAGGTCACTACAGCCCCAAACAGGCCACTACAGCCCCAAACAGGTCACTACAGCCCCAAACAGGTCACTACAGCCCGAAACAGGTCACTACAGCCCCAAAGAGTCACTACAGCCCCAAACAGGTCACTACAGCCCCAAACAGTCACTACAGCCCCAAACAGTCACTACAGCCCCAAACAGGTCACTACAGCCCCAAACAGGTCACTACAGCCCCAAACAGGCCACTACAGCCCCAAACAGTCACTACAGCCCCAAACAGGTCACTACAGCCCCAAACAGGTAACTACAGCCCCAAACAGGTCACTACAGCCCCAAACAGTCACTACAGCCCCAAACAGGTCCACTACAGCCCCAAACAGTCACTACAGCCCCAAACAGGTCACTACAGCCCCAATCAGACACTACAGCCCCAATCAGGTAACTACAGCCCCAAACAGTCACTACAGCCCCAAACAGGCCACTACAGCCCCAAACAGGTCACTACAGTCACAAACAGGTCACTACAGCCCCAAACAGGCCACTACAGCCCCAAACAGGTCACTACAGCCCCAAACAGGCCACTACAGCCCAAAACAGTCACTACAGCCCAAACAGGCCACTACAGCCACAAACAGGCCACTACAGCCCCAAACAGGTCACTACAGCCCCAAACAGGCCACTACAGCCCCAAACAGGTCACTACAGCCCCAAACAGGCCACTACAGCCCCTAACAGTCACTACAGCCCCAAACAGGCCACTACAGCCCCAAGCAGGGCACTACAGTCCCAAACAGGTCCACTACAGCCCCAAACAGGCCACTACAGCCCCAAACAGGTCACTACAGCCCCAAACAGTCACTACAGCCCCAAACAGGTCACTACAGCCCCAAAAAGGTCACTACAGCCCCCAACAGTCACTACAGCCCCAAACAGGTCACTACAGCCCCAAACAGGTCACTAGGTCACTACAGCCCCAAACAGGTCACTACAGCCCCAAACAGGTCACTACAGCCCCAAACAGGTCACTACAGCCCCAAACAGTCACTACAGCCCCAAACAGGTCACTACAGCCCTAAACAGGCCACTACAGCCCCAAACAGGCCACTACAGCCCCAAACAGGTCACTACAGCCCCAAACAGTCACTACAGCCCCAAACAGTCACTACAGCCCCAAACAGTCACTACAGCCCCAAACAGTCACTACAGCCCCAAACAGGTCACTACAGCCCCAAACAGTCACTACAGCCCCAAACAGGTCACTACAGCCCCAAACAGTCACTACAGCCCCAAACAGGTCACTACAGCCCCAAACAGGCCACTACAGCCCCAAACAGGTCACTACAGCCCCAAACAGGTCACTACAGCCCGACACAGGTCACTACAGCCCCAAAGAGTCACTACAGCCCCAAACAGGTCACTACAGCCCCAAGCAGTCACTACAGCCCCAAACAGTCACTACAGCCCCAAACAGGTCACTACAGCCCCAAACAGGTCACTACAGCCCCAAACAGGCCACTACAGCCCCAAACAGTCACTACAGCCCCAAACAGGTCACTACAGCCCCAAACAGGTAACTACAGCCCCAAACAGGTAACTACAGCCCCAAACAGTCACTACAGCCCCAAACAGGTCCACTACAGCCCCAAACAGGTCACTACAGCCCCAATCAGGTCACTACAGCCCCAATCAGACACTACAGCCCCAAACAGGTAACTACAGCCCCAAACAGTCACTACAGCCCCAAACAGGCCACTACAGCCCCAAACAGGTCACTACAGTCACAAACAGGTCACTACAGCCCCAAACAGGCCACTACAGCCCCAAACAGGTCACTACAGCCCCAAACAGGCCACTACAGCCCAAAACAGTCACTACAGCCCAAACAGGCCACTACAGCCCCAAACAGGCCACTACAGCCCCAAACAGGTCACTACAGCCCCAAACAGATCACTACAGCCCCAAACAGGTCACTACAGCCCCAAACAGGCCACTACAGCCCCTAACAGTCACTACAGCCCCAAACAGGCCACTACAGCCCCAAGCAGGGCACTACAGCCCCAAACAGGTCCACTACAGCCCCAAACAGGCCACTACAGCCCCAAACAGGTCACTACAGCCCCAAACAGTCACTACAGCCCCAAACAGGTCACTACAGCCCCAAAAAGGTCACTACAGCCCCAAACAGTCACTACAGCCCCAAACAGGTCACTACAGCCCCAAACAGGTCACTAGGTCACTACAGCCCCAAACAGGTCACTACAGCCCCAAACAGGTCACTACAGCCCCAAACAGGTCACTACAGCCCCAAACAGTCACTACAGCCCCAAACAGGTCACTACAGCCCTAAACAGGCCACTACAGCCCCAAACAGTCACTACAGCCCCAAACAGGTCACTACAGCCCCAAACAGTCACTACAGCCCCAAACAGTCCACTACAGCCCCAAACAGGCCACTACAGCCCCAAACAGGCCACTACAGCCCCAAACAGGTAACTACAGCCCCAAACAGGTCACTACAGCCCCAAACAGACAGGTCACTACAGCCCCAAACAGGTCACTACAGCCCCAAACAGTCACTACAGCCCCAAACAGACACTACAGCCCCAAACAGGTCACTACAGCCCCAAACAGGTCACTACAGCCCCAAACAGGTAACTACAGCCCCAAACAGGCCACTACAGCCCCAAACAGGTCACTACAGCCCCAAACAGTCACTACAGCCACAAACAGTCACTACAGCCCCAAACAGTCACTACAGCCTCAAACAGACACTACAGCCCCAAACAGGTCACTACAGCCCCAAACAGGTCACTACAGCCCCAAACAGACACTACAGCCCCAAACAGACACTACAGCCCAAAACAGGTCACTACAGCCCCAAACAGGCCACTACAGCCCCAAACAGGTCACTACAGCCCCAAACAGACACTACAGCCCCAAACAGGTCACTACAGCCCCAAACAGTCACTACAGCCCCAAACAGGTCACTACAGCCCCAAACAGGCCACTACAGCCCCAAACAGGCCACTACAGCCCCAAACAGGTCACTACAGCCCCAAACAGTCACTACAGCCCCAAACAGTCACTACAGCCCCAAACAGGTAACTACAGCCCCAAACAGACACTACAGCCCCAAACAGGTCACTACAGCCCCAAACAGGTCACTACAGCCCCAAACAGACACTACAGCCCCAAACAGACACTACAGCCCAAAACAGGTCACTACAGCCCCAAACAGGCCACTACAGCCCCAAACAGGTCACTACAGCCCCAAACAGACACTACAGCCCCAAACAGGTCACTACAGCCCCAAACAGTCACTACAGCCCCAAACAGGTCACTACAGCCCCAAACAGGCCACTACAGCCCCAAACAGGCCACTACAGCCCCAAACAGGTCACTACAGCCCCAAACAGTCACTACAGCCCCAAACAGTCACTACAGCCCCAAACAGGTAACTACAGCCCCAAACAGTCAATACAGCCCCAAACAGTCACTACAGCCCCAAACAGTCACTACAGCCCCAAACAGGTCACTACAGCCCCAAACAGTCACTACAGCCCCAAACAGGTCACTACAGCCCCAAACAGTCACTACAGCCCCAAACAGGTCACTACAGCCCCAAACAGGCCACTACAGCCCCAAACAGGTCACTACAGCCCCAAACAGGTCACTACAGCCCGAAACAGGTCACTACAGCCCCAAAGAGTCACTACAGCCCCAAACAGGTCACTACAGCCCTAAACAGGCCACTACAGCCCCAAACAGTCACTACAGCCCCAAACAGGTCACTACAGCCCCAAACAGTCACTACAGCCCCAAACAGTCCACTACAGCCCCAAACAGGCCACTACAGCCCCAAACAGGCCACTACAGCCCCAAACAGGTAACTACAGCCCCAAACAGGTCACTACAGCCCCAAACAGACAGGTCACTACAGCCCCAAACAGGTCACTACAGCCCCAAACAGTCACTACAGCCCCAAACAGACACTACAGCCCCAAACAGGTCACTACAGCCCCAAACAGGTCACTACAGCCCCAAACAGGTAACTACAGCCCCAAACAGGCCACTACAGCCCCAAACAGGTCACTACAGCCCCAAACAGTCACTACAGCCCCAAACAGTCACTACAGCCCCAAACAGTCACTACAGCCCCAAACAGTCACTACAGCCCCAAACAGACACTACAGCCCCAAACAGGTCACTACAGCCCCAAACAGGTCACTACAGCCCCAAACAGTCACTACAGCCCCAAACAGTCACTACAGCCCCAAACAGTCACTACAGCCCCAAACAGTCACTACAGCCCCAAACAGGCCACTACAGCCCCAAACAGGTCACTACAGCCCCAAACAGGCCACTACAGCCCCTAACAGTCACTACAGCCCCAAACAGGCCACTACAGCCCAAAAGCAGGGCACTACAGCCCCAAACAGGCCACTACAGCCCCAAACAGGTCACTACAGCCCCAAACAGTCACTACAGCCCCAAACAGGTCACTACAGCCCCAAAAAGGTCACTACAGCCCCAAACAGTCACTACAGCCCCAAACAGGTCACTACAGCCCCAAACAGGTCACTAGGTCACTACAGCCCCAAACAGGTCACTACAGCCCCAAACAGGTCACTACAGCCCCAAACAGTCACTACAGCCCCAAACAGTCACTACAGCCCCAAACAGGTCACTACAGCCCTAAACAGACACTACAGCCCCAAACAGGTCACTACAGCCCCAAACAGACACTACAGCCCCAAACAGGTCACTACAGCCCCAAACAGGTCACTACAGCCCCAAACAGACACTACAGCCCCAAACAGGTCACTACAGCCCCAAACAGTCACTACAGCCCCAAACAGGTCACTACAGCCCCAAACAGGCAGCTACAGCCCCAAACAGGTCACTACAGCCCCAAACAGGTCACTACAGCCCCAAACAGTCACTGCAGCCCCAAACAGTCACTACAGCCCCAAACAGTCACTACAGCCCCAAACAGTCACTACAGCCCCAAACAGTCACTACAGCCCCAAACAGGTCACTACAGCCCCAAACAGTCACTACAGCCCCAAACAGGTCACTACAGCCCCAAACAGGCCACTACAGCCCCAAACAGGTCACTACAGCCCCAAACAGGTCACTACAGCCCGAAACAGGTCACTACAGCCCCAAAGAGTCACTACAGCCCCAAACAGGTCACTACAGCCCCAAACAGTCACTACAGCCCCAAACAGTCACTACAGCCCCAAACAGGTCACTACAGCCCCAAACAGGTCACTAGGTCACTACAGCCCCAAACAGGTCACTACAGCCCCAAACAGGTCACTACAGCCCCAAACAGGTCACTACAGCCCCAAACAGTCACTACAGCCCCAAACAGGTCACTACAGCCCTAAACAGGCCACTACAGCCCCAAACAGGCCACTACAGCCCCAAACAGGTCACTACAGCCCCAAACAGTCACTACAGCCCCAAACAGTCACTACAGCCCCAAACAGTCACTACAGCCCCAAACAGGCCACTACAGCCCCAAACAGTCACTACAGCCCCAAACAGACACTACAGCCCCAAACAGGTCACTACAGCCCCAAACAGGCCACTACAGCCCCAAACAGACACTACAGCCCCAAACAGTCACTACAGCCCCAAACAGGCCACTACAGCCCCAAACAGGTCACTACAGCCCCAAACAGGCCACTACAGCCCCAAACAGGCCACTACAGCCCCAAACAGGTCACTACAGCCCCAAACAGGCCACTACAGCCCCAAACAGACACTACAGCCCCAAACAGTCACTACAGCCCCAAACAGGCCACTACAGACCCAAACAGGTCACTACAGCCCCAAACAGGCCACTACAGCCCCAAACAGGCCACTACAGCCCCAAACAGGTCACTACAGCCCCAAACAGGTCACTACAGCCCCAAACAGGTAACTACAGCCACAAACATGCCACTACAGCCCCAAACAGGTCACTACAGCCCCAAACACTCACTACAGCCCCAAACAGCCACTACAGCCCCAAACAGACACTACAGCCCCAAACAGGTCACTACAGCCCCAAACAGGTCACTACAGCCCCAAACAGGTCACTACAGCCCCAAACAGTCACTACAGCCCCAAACAGTCACTACAGCCCCAAACAGTCACTACAGCCCCAAACAGGTAACTACAGCCCCAAACAGTCACTACAGCCCCAAACAGTCACTACAGCCCCAAACAGTCACTACAGCCCCAAACAGGTCACTACAGCCCCAAACAGGTCACTACAGCCCCAAACAGTCACTACAGCCGCAAACAGGTCACTACAGCCCCAAACAGGCCACTACAGCCCCAAACAGGTCCCTACAGCCCGAAACAGGTCACTACAGCCCGAAACAGGTCACTACAGCCCCAAAGAGTCAACTACAGCCCCAAACAGGCCACTACAGCCCCAAACAGGTCACTACAGCCCCAAACAGGCCACTACAGCCCCAAACAGGTCACTACAGCCCCAAACAGGCCACTACAGCCCCTAACAGTCACTACAGCCCCAAACAGGCCACTACAGCCCAAAAGCAGGGCACTACAGCCCCAAACAGGCCACTACAGCCCCAAACAGGTCACTACAGCCCCAAACAGTCACTACAGCCCCAAACAGGTCACTACAGCCCCAAAAAGGTCACTACAGCCCCAAACAGTCACTACAGCCCCAAACAGGTCACTACAGCCCCAAACAGGTCACTAGGTCACTACAGCCCCAAACAGGTCACTACAGCCCCAAACAGGTCACTACAGCCCCAAACAGTCACTACAGCCCCAAACAGTCACTACAGCCCCAAACAGGTCACTACAGCCCTAAACAGACACTACAGCCCCAAACAGGTCACTACAGCCCCAAACAGACACTACAGCCCCAAACAGGTCACTACAGCCCCAAACAGGTCACTACAGCCCCAAACAGACACTACAGCCCCAAACAGGTCACTACAGCCCCAAACAGTCACTACAGCCCCAAACAGGTCACTACAGCCCCAAACAGGCAGCTACAGCCCCAAACAGGTCACTACAGCCCCAAACAGGTCACTACAGCCCCAAACAGTCACTGCAGCCCCAAACAGTCACTACAGCCCCAAACAGTCACTACAGCCCCAAACAGTCACTACAGCCCCAAACAGTCACTACAGCCCCAAACAGGTCACTACAGCCCCAAACAGTCACTACAGCCCCAAACAGGTCACTACAGCCCCAAACAGGCCACTACAGCCCCAAACAGGTCACTACAGCCCCAAACAGGTCACTACAGCCCGAAACAGGTCACTACAGCCCCAAAGAGTCACTACAGCCCCAAACAGGTCACTACAGCCCCAAACAGTCACTACAGCCCCAAACAGTCACTACAGCCCCAAACAGGTCACTACAGCCCCAAACAGGTCACTACAGCCCCAAACAGGCCACTACAGCCCCAAACAGTCACTACAGCCCCAAACAGGTCACTACAGCCCCAAACAGGTAACTACAGCCCCAAACAGGTCACTACAGCCCCAAACAGTCACTACAGCCCCAAACAGGTCCACTACAGCCCCAAACAGTCACTACAGCCCCAAACAGGTCACTACAGCCCCAATCAGACACTACAGCCCCAATCAGGTAACTACAGCCCCAAACAGTCACTACAGCCCCAAACAGGCCACTACAGCCCCAAACAGGTCACTACAGTCACAAACAGGTCACTACAGCCCCAAACAGGCCACTACAGCCCCAAACAGGTCACTACAGCCCCAAACAGGCCACTACAGCCCAAAACAGTCACTACAGCCCAAACAGGCCACTACAGCCACAAACAGGCCACTACAGCCCCAAACAGGTCACTACAGCCCCAAACAGGCCACTACAGCCCCAAACAGGTCACTACAGCCCCAAACAGGCCACTACAGCCCCTAACAGTCACTACAGCCCCAAACAGGCCACTACAGCCCCAAGCAGGGCACTACAGTCCCAAACAGGTCCACTACAGCCCCAAACAGGCCACTACAGCCCCAAACAGGTCACTACAGCCCCAAACAGTCACTACAGCCCCAAACAGGTCACTACAGCCCCAAAAAGGTCACTACAGCCCCCAACAGTCACTACAGCCCCAAACAGGTCCACTACAGCCCCAAACAGTCACTACAGCCCCAAACAGGTCACTACAGCCCCAATCAGACACTACAGCCCCAATCAGGTAACTACAGCCCCAAACAGTCACTACAGCCCCAAACAGGCCACTACAGCCCCAAACAGGTCACTACAGTCACAAACAGGTCACTACAGCCCCAAACAGGCCACTACAGCCCCAAACAGGTCACTACAGCCCCAAACAGGCCACTACAGCCCAAAACAGTCACTACAGCCCAAACAGGCCACTACAGCCACAAACAGGCCACTACAGCCCCAAACAGGTCACTACAGCCCCAAACAGGCCACTACAGCCCCAAACAGGTCACTACAGCCCCAAACAGGCCACTACAGCCCCCAACAGTCACTACAGTCCCAAACAGGTCCACTACAGCCCCAAACAGGCCACTACAGCCCCAAACAGGTCACTACAGCCCCAAACAGTCACTACAGCCCCAAACAGGCCACTACAGCCCCAAACAGGTCACTACAGCCCCAAACAGGCCACTACAGCCCCTAACAGTCACTACAGCCCCAAACAGGCCACTACAGCCCAAAAGCAGGGCACTACAGCCCCAAACAGGCCACTACAGCCCCAAACAGGTCACTACAGCCCCAAACAGTCACTACAGCCCCAAACAGGTCACTACAGCCCCAAAAAGGTCACTACAGCCCCAAACAGTCACTACAGCCCCAAACAGGTCACTACAGCCCCAAACAGGTCACTAGGTCACTACAGCCCCAAACAGGTCACTACAGCCCCAAACAGGTCACTACAGCCCCAAACAGTCACTACAGCCCCAAACAGTCACTACAGCCCCAAACAGGTCACTACAGCCCTAAACAGACACTACAGCCCCAAACAGGTCACTACAGCCCCAAACAGACACTACAGCCCCAAACAGGTCACTACAGCCCCAAACAGGTCACTACAGCCCCAAACAGACACTACAGCCCCAAACAGGTCACTACAGCCCCAAACAGTCACTACAGCCCCAAACAGGTCACTACAGCCCCAAACAGGCAGCTACAGCCCCAAACAGGTCACTACAGCCCCAAACAGGTCACTACAGCCCCAAACAGTCACTGCAGCCCCAAACAGTCACTACAGCCCCAAACAGTCACTACAGCCCCAAACAGTCACTACAGCCCCAAACAGTCACTACAGCCCCAAACAGGTCACTACAGCCCCAAACAGTCACTACAGCCCCAAACAGGTCACTACAGCCCCAAACAGGCCACTACAGCCCCAAACAGGTCACTACAGCCCCAAACAGGTCACTACAGCCCGAAACAGGTCACTACAGCCCCAAAGAGTCACTACAGCCCCAAACAGGTCACTACAGCCCCAAACAGTCACTACAGCCCCAAACAGTCACTACAGCCCCAAACAGGTCACTACAGCCCCAAACAGGTCACTAGGTCACTACAGCCCCAAACAGGTCACTACAGCCCCAAACAGGTCACTACAGCCCCAAACAGGTCACTACAGCCCCAAACAGTCACTACAGCCCCAAACAGGTCACTACAGCCCTAAACAGGCCACTACAGCCCCAAACAGGCCACTACAGCCCCAAACAGGTCACTACAGCCCCAAACAGTCACTACAGCCCCAAACAGTCACTACAGCCCCAAACAGTCACTACAGCCCCAAACAGGCCACTACAGCCCCAAACAGTCACTACAGCCCCAAACAGACACTACAGCCCCAAACAGGTCACTACAGCCCCAAACAGGCCACTACAGCCCCAAACAGACACTACAGCCCCAAACAGTCACTACAGCCCCAAACAGGCCACTACAGCCCCAAACAGGTCACTACAGCCCCAAACAGGCCACTACAGCCCCAAACAGGCCACTACAGCCCCAAACAGGTCACTACAGCCCCAAACAGGCCACTACAGCCCCAAACAGACACTACAGCCCCAAACAGTCACTACAGCCCCAAACAGGCCACTACAGACCCAAACAGGTCACTACAGCCCCAAACAGGCCACTACAGCCCCAAACAGGCCACTACAGCCCCAAACAGGTCACTACAGCCCCAAACAGGTCACTACAGCCCCAAACAGGTAACTACAGCCACAAACATGCCACTACAGCCCCAAACAGGTCACTACAGCCCCAAACACTCACTACAGCCCCAAACAGCCACTACAGCCCCAAACAGACACTACAGCCCCAAACAGGTCACTACAGCCCCAAACAGGTCACTACAGCCCCAAACAGGTCACTACAGCCCCAAACAGTCACTACAGCCCCAAACAGTCACTACAGCCCCAAACAGTCACTACAGCCCCAAACAGGTAACTACAGCCCCAAACAGTCACTACAGCCCCAAACAGTCACTACAGCCCCAAACAGTCACTACAGCCCCAAACAGGTCACTACAGCCCCAAACAGGTCACTACAGCCCCAAACAGTCACTACAGCCGCAAACAGGTCACTACAGCCCCAAACAGGCCACTACAGCCCCAAACAGGTCCCTACAGCCCGAAACAGGTCACTACAGCCCGAAACAGGTCACTACAGCCCCAAAGAGTCAACTACAGCCCCAAACAGGCCACTACAGCCCCAAACAGGTCACTACAGCCCCAAACAGGCCACTACAGCCCCAAACAGGTCACTACAGCCCCAAACAGGCCACTACAGCCCCTAACAGTCACTACAGCCCCAAACAGGCCACTACAGCCCAAAAGCAGGGCACTACAGCCCCAAACAGGCCACTACAGCCCCAAACAGGTCACTACAGCCCCAAACAGTCACTACAGCCCCAAACAGGTCACTACAGCCCCAAAAAGGTCACTACAGCCCCAAACAGTCACTACAGCCCCAAACAGGTCACTACAGCCCCAAACAGGTCACTAGGTCACTACAGCCCCAAACAGGTCACTACAGCCCCAAACAGGTCACTACAGCCCCAAACAGTCACTACAGCCCCAAACAGTCACTACAGCCCCAAACAGGTCACTACAGCCCTAAACAGACACTACAGCCCCAAACAGGTCACTACAGCCCCAAACAGACACTACAGCCCCAAACAGGTCACTACAGCCCCAAACAGGTCACTACAGCCCCAAACAGACACTACAGCCCCAAACAGGTCACTACAGCCCCAAACAGTCACTACAGCCCCAAACAGGTCACTACAGCCCCAAACAGGCAGCTACAGCCCCAAACAGGTCACTACAGCCCCAAACAGGTCACTACAGCCCCAAACAGTCACTGCAGCCCCAAACAGTCACTACAGCCCCAAACAGTCACTACAGCCCCAAACAGTCACTACAGCCCCAAACAGTCACTACAGCCCCAAACAGGTCACTACAGCCCCAAACAGTCACTACAGCCCCAAACAGGTCACTACAGCCCCAAACAGGCCACTACAGCCCCAAACAGGTCACTACAGCCCCAAACAGGTCACTACAGCCCGAAACAGGTCACTACAGCCCCAAAGAGTCACTACAGCCCCAAACAGGTCACTACAGCCCCAAACAGTCACTACAGCCCCAAACAGTCACTACAGCCCCAAACAGGTCACTACAGCCCCAAACAGGTCACTACAGCCCCAAACAGGCCACTACAGCCCCAAACAGTCACTACAGCCCCAAACAGGTCACTACAGCCCCAAACAGGTAACTACAGCCCCAAACAGGTCACTACAGCCCCAAACAGTCACTACAGCCCCAAACAGGTCCACTACAGCCCCAAACAGTCACTACAGCCCCAAACAGGTCACTACAGCCCCAATCAGACACTACAGCCCCAATCAGGTAACTACAGCCCCAAACAGTCACTACAGCCCCAAACAGGCCACTACAGCCCCAAACAGGTCACTACAGTCACAAACAGGTCACTACAGCCCCAAACAGGCCACTACAGCCCCAAACAGGTCACTACAGCCCCAAACAGGCCACTACAGCCCAAAACAGTCACTACAGCCCAAACAGGCCACTACAGCCACAAACAGGCCACTACAGCCCCAAACAGGTCACTACAGCCCCAAACAGGCCACTACAGCCCCAAACAGGTCACTACAGCCCCAAACAGGCCACTACAGCCCCTAACAGTCACTACAGCCCCAAACAGGCCACTACAGCCCCAAGCAGGGCACTACAGTCCCAAACAGGTCCACTACAGCCCCAAACAGGCCACTACAGCCCCAAACAGGTCACTACAGCCCCAAACAGTCACTACAGCCCCAAACAGGTCACTACAGCCCCAAAAAGGTCACTACAGCCCCCAACAGTCACTACAGCCCCAAACAGGTCACTACAGCCCCAAACAGGTCACTAGGTCACTACAGCCCCAAACAGGTCACTACAGCCCCAAACAGGTCACTACAGCCCCAAACAGGTCACTACAGCCCCAAACAGTCACTACAGCCCCAAACAGGTCACTACAGCCCTAAACAGGCCACTACAGCCCCAAACAGGCCACTACAGCCCCAAACAGGTCACTACAGCCCCAAACAGTCACTACAGCCCCAAACAGTCACTACAGCCCCAAACAGTCACTACAGCCCCAAACAGTCACTACAGCCCCAAACAGGTCACTACAGCCCCAAACAGTCACTACAGCCCCAAACAGGTCACTACAGCCCCAAACAGTCACTACAGCCCCAAACAGGTCACTACAGCCCCAAACAGGCCACTACAGCCCCAAACAGGTCACTACAGCCCCAAACAGGTCACTACAGCCCGACACAGGTCACTACAGCCCCAAAGAGTCACTACAGCCCCAAACAGGTCACTACAGCCCCAAGCAGTCACTACAGCCCCAAACAGTCACTACAGCCCCAAACAGGTCACTACAGCCCCAAACAGGTCACTACAGCCCCAAACAGGCCACTACAGCCCCAAACAGTCACTACAGCCCCAAACAGGTCACTACAGCCCCAAACAGGTAACTACAGCCCCAAACAGGTAACTACAGCCCCAAACAGTCACTACAGCCCCAAACAGGTCCACTACAGCCCCAAACAGGTCACTACAGCCCCAATCAGGTCACTACAGCCCCAATCAGACACTACAGCCCCAAACAGGTAACTACAGCCCCAAACAGTCACTACAGCCCCAAACAGGCCACTACAGCCCCAAACAGGTCACTACAGTCACAAACAGGTCACTACAGCCCCAAACAGGCCACTACAGCCCCAAACAGGTCACTACAGCCCCAAACAGGCCACTACAGCCCAAAACAGTCACTACAGCCCAAACAGGCCACTACAGCCCCAAACAGGCCACTACAGCCCCAAACAGGTCACTACAGCCCCAAACAGATCACTACAGCCCCAAACAGGTCACTACAGCCCCAAACAGGCCACTACAGCCCCTAACAGTCACTACAGCCCCAAACAGGCCACTACAGCCCCAAGCAGGGCACTACAGCCCCAAACAGGTCCACTACAGCCCCAAACAGGCCACTACAGCCCCAAACAGGTCACTACAGCCCCAAACAGTCACTACAGCCCCAAACAGGTCACTACAGCCCCAAAAAGGTCACTACAGCCCCAAACAGTCACTACAGCCCCAAACAGGTCACTACAGCCCCAAACAGGTCACTAGGTCACTACAGCCCCAAACAGGTCACTACAGCCCCAAACAGGTCACTACAGCCCCAAACAGGTCACTACAGCCCCAAACAGTCACTACAGCCCCAAACAGGTCACTACAGCCCTAAACAGGCCACTACAGCCCCAAACAGTCACTACAGCCCCAAACAGGTCACTACAGCCCCAAACAGTCACTACAGCCCCAAACAGTCCACTACAGCCCCAAACAGGCCACTACAGCCCCAAACAGGCCACTACAGCCCCAAACAGGTAACTACAGCCCCAAACAGGTCACTACAGCCCCAAACAGACAGGTCACTACAGCCCCAAACAGGTCACTACAGCCCCAAACAGTCACTACAGCCCCAAACAGACACTACAGCCCCAAACAGGTCACTACAGCCCCAAACAGGTCACTACAGCCCCAAACAGGTAACTACAGCCCCAAACAGGCCACTACAGCCCCAAACAGGTCACTACAGCCCCAAACAGTCACTACAGCCCCAAACAGTCACTACAGCCACAAACAGTCACTACAGCCCCAAACAGTCACTACAGCCTCAAACAGACACTACAGCCCCAAACAGGTCACTACAGCCCCAAACAGGTCACTACAGCCCCAAACAGACACTACAGCCCCAAACAGACACTACAGCCCAAAACAGGTCACTACAGCCCCAAACAGGCCACTACAGCCCCAAACAGGTCACTACAGCCCCAAACAGACACTACAGCCCCAAACAGGTCACTACAGCCCCAAACAGTCACTACAGCCCCAAACAGGTCACTACAGCCCCAAACAGGCCACTACAGCCCCAAACAGGCCACTACAGCCCCAAACAGGTCACTACAGCCCCAAACAGTCACTACAGCCCCAAACAGTCACTACAGCCCCAAACAGGTAACTACAGCCCCAAACAGACACTACAGCCCCAAACAGGTCACTACAGCCCCAAACAGGTCACTACAGCCCCAAACAGACACTACAGCCCCAAACAGACACTACAGCCCAAAACAGGTCACTACAGCCCCAAACAGGCCACTACAGCCCCAAACAGGTCACTACAGCCCCAAACAGACACTACAGCCCCAAACAGGTCACTACAGCCCCAAACAGTCACTACAGCCCCAAACAGGTCACTACAGCCCCAAACAGGCCACTACAGCCCCAAACAGGCCACTACAGCCCCAAACAGGTCACTACAGCCCCAAACAGTCACTACAGCCCCAAACAGTCACTACAGCCCCAAACAGGTAACTACAGCCCCAAACAGTCAATACAGCCCCAAACAGTCACTACAGCCCCAAACAGTCACTACAGCCCCAAACAGGTCACTACAGCCCCAAACAGTCACTACAGCCCCAAACAGGTCACTACAGCCCCAAACAGTCACTACAGCCCCAAACAGGTCACTACAGCCCCAAACAGGCCACTACAGCCCCAAACAGGTCACTACAGCCCCAAACAGGTCACTACAGCCCGAAACAGGTCACTACAGCCCCAAAGAGTCACTACAGCCCCAAACAGGTCACTACAGCCCTAAACAGGCCACTACAGCCCCAAACAGTCACTACAGCCCCAAACAGGTCACTACAGCCCCAAACAGTCACTACAGCCCCAAACAGTCCACTACAGCCCCAAACAGGCCACTACAGCCCCAAACAGGCCACTACAGCCCCAAACAGGTAACTACAGCCCCAAACAGGTCACTACAGCCCCAAACAGACAGGTCACTACAGCCCCAAACAGGTCACTACAGCCCCAAACAGTCACTACAGCCCCAAACAGACACTACAGCCCCAAACAGGTCACTACAGCCCCAAACAGGTCACTACAGCCCCAAACAGGTAACTACAGCCCCAAACAGGCCACTACAGCCCCAAACAGGTCACTACAGCCCCAAACAGTCACTACAGCCCCAAACAGTCACTACAGCCCCAAACAGTCACTACAGCCCCAAACAGTCACTACAGCCCCAAACAGACACTACAGCCCCAAACAGGTCACTACAGCCCCAAACAGGTCACTACAGCCCCAAACAGTCACTACAGCCCCAAACAGTCACTACAGCCCCAAACAGTCACTACAGCCCCAAACAGTCACTACAGCCCCAAACAGGCCACTACAGCCCCAAACAGGTCACTACAGCCCCAAACAGGCCACTACAGCCCAAAAGCAGGGCACTACAGCCCCAAACAGGCCACTACAGCCCCAAACAGGTCACTACAGCCCCAAACAGTCACTACAGCCCCAAACAGGTCACTACAGCCCCAAAAAGGTCACTACAGCCCCAAACAGTCACTACAGCCCCAAACAGGTCACTACAGCCCCAAACAGGTCACTAGGTCACTACAGCCCCAAACAGGTCACTACAGCCCCAAACAGGTCACTACAGCCCCAAACAGTCACTACAGCCCCAAACAGTCACTACAGCCCCAAACAGGTCACTACAGCCCTAAACAGACACTACAGCCCCAAACAGGTCACTACAGCCCCAAACAGACACTACAGCCCCAAACAGGTCACTACAGCCCCAAACAGGTCACTACAGCCCCAAACAGACACTACAGCCCCAAACAGGTCACTACAGCCCCAAACAGTCACTACAGCCCCAAACAGGTCACTACAGCCCCAAACAGGCAGCTACAGCCCCAAACAGGTCACTACAGCCCCAAACAGGTCACTACAGCCCCAAACAGTCACTGCAGCCCCAAACAGTCACTACAGCCCCAAACAGTCACTACAGCCCCAAACAGTCACTACAGCCCCAAACAGTCACTACAGCCCCAAACAGGTCACTACAGCCCCAAACAGTCACTACAGCCCCAAACAGGTCACTACAGCCCCAAACAGGCCACTACAGCCCCAAACAGGTCACTACAGCCCCAAACAGGTCACTACAGCCCGAAACAGGTCACTACAGCCCCAAAGAGTCACTACAGCCCCAAACAGGTCACTACAGCCCCAAACAGTCACTACAGCCCCAAACAGTCACTACAGCCCCAAACAGGTCACTACAGCCCCAAACAGGTCACTACAGCCCCAAACAGGCCACTACAGCCCCAAACAGTCACTACAGCCCCAAACAGGTCACTACAGCCCCAAACAGGTAACTACAGCCCCAAACAGGTCACTACAGCCCCAAACAGTCACTACAGCCCCAAACAGGTCCACTACAGCCCCAAACAGTCACTACAGCCCCAAACAGGTCACTACAGCCCCAATCAGACACTACAGCCCCAATCAGGTAACTACAGCCCCAAACAGTCACTACAGCCCCAAACAGGCCACTACAGCCCCAAACAGGTCACTACAGTCACAAACAGGTCACTACAGCCCCAAACAGGCCACTACAGCCCCAAACAGGTCACTACAGCCCCAAACAGGCCACTACAGCCCAAAACAGTCACTACAGCCCAAACAGGCCACTACAGCCACAAACAGGCCACTACAGCCCCAAACAGGTCACTACAGCCCCAAACAGGCCACTACAGCCCCAAACAGGTCACTACAGCCCCAAACAGGCCACTACAGCCCCTAACAGTCACTACAGCCCCAAACAGGCCACTACAGCCCCAAGCAGGGCACTACAGTCCCAAACAGGTCCACTACAGCCCCAAACAGGCCACTACAGCCCCAAACAGGTCACTACAGCCCCAAACAGTCACTACAGCCCCAAACAGGTCACTACAGCCCCAAAAAGGTCACTACAGCCCCCAACAGTCACTACAGCCCCAAACAGGTCACTACAGCCCCAAACAGGTCACTAGGTCACTACAGCCCCAAACAGGTCACTACAGCCCCAAACAGGTCACTACAGCCCCAAACAGGTCACTACAGCCCCAAACAGTCACTACAGCCCCAAACAGGTCACTACAGCCCTAAACAGGCCACTACAGCCCCAAACAGGCCACTACAGCCCCAAACAGGTCACTACAGCCCCAAACAGTCACTACAGCCCCAAACAGTCACTACAGCCCCAAACAGTCACTACAGCCCCAAACAGTCACTACAGCCCCAAACAGGTCACTACAGCCCCAAACAGTCACTACAGCCCCAAACAGGTCACTACAGCCCCAAACAGTCACTACAGCCCCAAACAGGTCACTACAGCCCCAAACAGGCCACTACAGCCCCAAACAGGTCACTACAGCCCCAAACAGGTCACTACAGCCCGACACAGGTCACTACAGCCCCAAAGAGTCACTACAGCCCCAAACAGGTCACTACAGCCCCAAGCAGTCACTACAGCCCCAAACAGTCACTACAGCCCCAAACAGGTCACTACAGCCCCAAACAGGTCACTACAGCCCCAAACAGGCCACTACAGCCCCAAACAGTCACTACAGCCCCAAACAGGTCACTACAGCCCCAAACAGGTAACTACAGCCCCAAACAGGTAACTACAGCCCCAAACAGTCACTACAGCCCCAAACAGGTCCACTACAGCCCCAAACAGGTCACTACAGCCCCAATCAGGTCACTACAGCCCCAATCAGACACTACAGCCCCAAACAGGTAACTACAGCCCCAAACAGTCACTACAGCCCCAAACAGGCCACTACAGCCCCAAACAGGTCACTACAGTCACAAACAGGTCACTACAGCCCCAAACAGGCCACTACAGCCCCAAACAGGTCACTACAGCCCCAAACAGGCCACTACAGCCCAAAACAGTCACTACAGCCCAAACAGGCCACTACAGCCCCAAACAGGCCACTACAGCCCCAAACAGGTCACTACAGCCCCAAACAGATCACTACAGCCCCAAACAGGTCACTACAGCCCCAAACAGGCCACTACAGCCCCTAACAGTCACTACAGCCCCAAACAGGCCACTACAGCCCCAAGCAGGGCACTACAGCCCCAAACAGGTCCACTACAGCCCCAAACAGGCCACTACAGCCCCAAACAGGTCACTACAGCCCCAAACAGTCACTACAGCCCCAAACAGGTCACTACAGCCCCAAAAAGGTCACTACAGCCCCAAACAGTCACTACAGCCCCAAACAGGTCACTACAGCCCCAAACAGGTCACTAGGTCACTACAGCCCCAAACAGGTCACTACAGCCCCAAACAGGTCACTACAGCCCCAAACAGGTCACTACAGCCCCAAACAGTCACTACAGCCCCAAACAGGTCACTACAGCCCTAAACAGGCCACTACAGCCCCAAACAGTCACTACAGCCCCAAACAGGTCACTACAGCCCCAAACAGTCACTACAGCCCCAAACAGTCCACTACAGCCCCAAACAGGCCACTACAGCCCCAAACAGGCCACTACAGCCCCAAACAGGTAACTACAGCCCCAAACAGGTCACTACAGCCCCAAACAGACAGGTCACTACAGCCCCAAACAGGTCACTACAGCCCCAAACAGTCACTACAGCCCCAAACAGACACTACAGCCCCAAACAGGTCACTACAGCCCCAAACAGGTCACTACAGCCCCAAACAGGTAACTACAGCCCCAAACAGGCCACTACAGCCCCAAACAGGTCACTACAGCCCCAAACAGTCACTACAGCCACAAACAGTCACTACAGCCCCAAACAGTCACTACAGCCTCAAACAGACACTACAGCCCCAAACAGGTCACTACAGCCCCAAACAGGTCACTACAGCCCCAAACAGTCACTACAGCCCCAATCAGACACTACAGCCCCAAACAGGTAACTACAGCCCCAAACAGTCACTACAGCCCCAAACAGGCCACTACAGCCCCAAACAGGTCACTACAGTCACAAACAGGTCACTACAGCCCCAAACAGGCCACTACAGCCCCAAACAGGTCACTACAGCCCCAAACAGGCCACTACAGCCCAAAACAGTCACTACAGCCCAAACAGGCCACTACAGCCCCAAACAGGCCACTACAGCCCCAAACAGGTCACTACAGCCCCAAACAGATCACTACAGCCCCAAACAGGTCACTACAGCCCCAAACAGGCCACTACAGCCCCTAACAGTCACTACAGCCCCAAACAGGCCACTACAGCCCCAAGCAGGGCACTACAGCCCCAAACAGGTCCACTACAGCCCCAAACAGGCCACTACAGCCCCAAACAGGTCACTACAGCCCCAAACAGTCACTACAGCCCCAAACAGGTCACTACAGCCCCAAAAAGGTCACTACAGCCCCAAACAGTCACTACAGCCCCAAACAGTTCACTACAGCCCCAAACAGGTCACTAGGTCACTACAGCCCCAAACAGGTCACTACAGCCCCAAACAGGTCACTACAGCCCCAAACAGGTCACTACAGCCCCAAACAGTCACTACAGCCCCAAACAGGTCACTACAGCCCTAAACAGGCCACTACAGCCCCAAACAGTCACTACAGCCCCAAACAGGTCACTACAGCCCCAAACAGTCACTACAGCCCCAAACAGTCCACTACAGCCCCAAACAGGCCACTACAGCCCCAAACAGGCCACTACAGCCCCAAACAGGTAACTACAGCCCCAAACAGGTCACTACAGCCCCAAACAGACAGGTCACTACAGCCCCAAACAGGTCACTACAGCCCCAAACAGGCCACTACAGCCCAAAACAGTCACTACAGCCCAAACAGGCCACTACAGCCCCAAACAGGCCACTACAGCCCCAAACAGGTCACTACAGCCCCAAACAGATCACTACAGCCCCAAACAGGTCACTACAGCCCCAAACAGGCCACTACAGCCCCTAACAGTCACTACAGCCCCAAACAGGCCACTACAGCCCCAAGCAGGGCACTACAGCCCCAAACAGGTCCACTACAGCCCCAAACAGGCCACTACAGCCCCAAACAGGTCACTACAGCCCCAAACAGTCACTACAGCCCCAAACAGGTCACTACAGCCCCAAAAAGGTCACTACAGCCCCAAACAGTCACTACAGCCCCAAACAGGTCACTACAGCCCCAAACAGGTCACTAGGTCACTACAGCCCCAAACAGGTCACTACAGCCCCAAACAGGTCACTACAGCCCCAAACAGGTCACTACAGCCCCAAACAGTCACTACAGCCCCAAACAGGTCACTACAGCCCTAAACAGGCCACTACAGCCCCAAACAGTCACTACAGCCCCAAACAGGTCACTACAGCCCCAAACAGTCACTACAGCCCCAAACAGTCCACTACAGCCCCAAACAGGCCACTACAGCCCCAAACAGGCCACTACAGCCCCAAACAGGTAACTACAGCCCCAAACAGGTCACTACAGCCCCAAACAGACAGGTCACTACAGCCCCAAACAGGTCACTACAGCCCCAAACAGTCACTACAGCCCCAAACAGACACTACAGCCCCAAACAGGTCACTACAGCCCCAAACAGGTCACTACAGCCCCAAACAGGTAACTACAGCCCCAAACAGGCCACTACAGCCCCAAACAGGTCACTACAGCCCCAAACAGTCACTACAGCCACAAACAGTCACTACAGCCCCAAACAGTCACTACAGCCTCAAACAGACACTACAGCCCCAAACAGGTCACTACAGCCCCAAACAGGTCACTACAGCCCCAAACAGACACTACAGCCCCAAACAGACACTACAGCCCAAAACAGGTCACTACAGCCCCAAACAGGCCACTACAGCCCCAAACAGGTCACTACAGCCCCAAACAGACACTACAGCCCCAAACAGGTCACTACAGCCCCAAACAGTCACTACAGCCCCAAACAGGTCACTACAGCCCCAAACAGGCCACTACAGCCCCAAACAGGCCACTACAGCCCCAAACAGGTCACTACAGCCCCAAACAGTCACTACAGCCCCAAACAGTCACTACAGCCCCAAACAGGTAACTACAGCCCCAAACAGTCAATACAGCCCCAAACAGTCACTACAGCCCCAAACAGTCACTACAGCCCCAAACAGGTCACTACAGCCCCAAACAGTCACTACAGCCCCAAACAGGTCACTACAGCCCCAAACAGTCACTACAGCCCCAAACAGGTCACTACAGCCCCAAACAGGCCACTACAGCCCCAAACAGGTCACTACAGCCCCAAACAGGTCACTACAGCCCGAAACAGGTCACTACAGCCCCAAAGAGTCACTACAGCCCCAAACAGGTCACTACAGCCCTAAACAGGCCACTACAGCCCCAAACAGTCACTACAGCCCCAAACAGGTCACTACAGCCCCAAACAGTCACTACAGCCCCAAACAGTCCACTACAGCCCCAAACAGGCCACTACAGCCCCAAACAGGCCACTACAGCCCCAAACAGGTAACTACAGCCCCAAACAGGTCACTACAGCCCCAAACAGACAGGTCACTACAGCCCCAAACAGGTCACTACAGCCCCAAACAGTCACTACAGCCCCAAACAGACACTACAGCCCCAAACAGGTCACTACAGCCCCAAACAGGTCACTACAGCCCCAAACAGGTAACTACAGCCCCAAACAGGTCACTACAGCCCGACACAGGTCACTACAGCCCCAAAGAGTCACTACAGCCCCAAACAGGTCACTACAGCCCCAAGCAGTCACTACAGCCCCAAACAGTCACTACAGCCCCAAACAGGTCACTACAGCCCCAAACAGGTCACTACAGCCCCAAACAGGCCACTACAGCCCCAAACAGTCACTACAGCCCCAAACAGGTCACTACAGCCCCAAACAGGTAACTACAGCCCCAAACAGGTAACTACAGCCCCAAACAGTCACTACAGCCCCAAACAGGTCCACTACAGCCCCAAACAGGTCACTACAGCCCCAATCAGGTCACTACAGCCCCAATCAGACACTACAGCCCCAAACAGGTAACTACAGCCCCAAACAGTCACTACAGCCCCAAACAGGCCACTACAGCCCCAAACAGGTCACTACAGTCACAAACAGGTCACTACAGCCCCAAACAGGCCACTACAGCCCCAAACAGGTCACTACAGCCCCAAACAGGCCACTACAGCCCAAAACAGTCACTACAGCCCAAACAGGCCACTACAGCCCCAAACAGGCCACTACAGCCCCAAACAGGTCACTACAGCCCCAAACAGATCACTACAGCCCCAAACAGGTCACTACAGCCCCAAACAGGCCACTACAGCCCCTAACAGTCACTACAGCCCCAAACAGGCCACTACAGCCCCAAGCAGGGCACTACAGCCCCAAACAGGTCCACTACAGCCCCAAACAGGCCACTACAGCCCCAAACAGGTCACTACAGCCCCAAACAGTCACTACAGCCCCAAACAGGTCACTACAGCCCCAAAAAGGTCACTACAGCCCCAAACAGTCACTACAGCCCCAAACAGGTCACTACAGCCCCAAACAGGTCACTAGGTCACTACAGCCCCAAACAGGTCACTACAGCCCCAAACAGGTCACTACAGCCCCAAACAGGTCACTACAGCCCCAAACAGTCACTACAGCCCCAAACAGGTCACTACAGCCCTAAACAGGCCACTACAGCCCCAAACAGTCACTACAGCCCCAAACAGGTCACTACAGCCCCAAACAGTCACTACAGCCCCAAACAGTCCACTACAGCCCCAAACAGGCCACTACAGCCCCAAACAGGCCACTACAGCCCCAAACAGGTAACTACAGCCCCAAACAGGTCACTACAGCCCCAAACAGACAGGTCACTACAGCCCCAAACAGGTCACTACAGCCCCAAACAGTCACTACAGCCCCAAACAGACACTACAGCCCCAAACAGGTCACTACAGCCCCAAACAGGTCACTACAGCCCCAAACAGGTAACTACAGCCCCAAACAGGCCACTACAGCCCCAAACAGGTCACTACAGCCCCAAACAGTCACTACAGCCACAAACAGTCACTACAGCCCCAAACAGTCACTACAGCCTCAAACAGACACTACAGCCCCAAACAGGTCACTACAGCCCCAAACAGGTCACTACAGCCCCAAACAGACACTACAGCCCCAAACAGACACTACAGCCCAAAACAGGTCACTACAGCCCCAAACAGGCCACTACAGCCCCAAACAGGTCACTACAGCCCCAAACAGACACTACAGCCCCAAACAGGTCACTACAGCCCCAAACAGTCACTACAGCCCCAAACAGGTCACTACAGCCCCAAACAGGCCACTACAGCCCCAAACAGGCCACTACAGCCCCAAACAGGTCACTACAGCCCCAAACAGTCACTACAGCCCCAAACAGTCACTACAGCCCCAAACAGGTAACTACAGCCCCAAACAGTCAATACAGCCCCAAACAGTCACTACAGCCCCAAACAGTCACTACAGCCCCAAACAGGTCACTACAGCCCCAAACAGTCACTACAGCCCCAAACAGGTCACTACAGCCCCAAACAGTCACTACAGCCCCAAACAGGTCACTACAGCCCCAAACAGGCCACTACAGCCCCAAACAGGTCACTACAGCCCCAAACAGGTCACTACAGCCCGAAACAGGTCACTACAGCCCCAAAGAGTCACTACAGCCCCAAACAGGTCACTACAGCCCTAAACAGGCCACTACAGCCCCAAACAGTCACTACAGCCCCAAACAGGTCACTACAGCCCCAAACAGTCACTACAGCCCCAAACAGTCCACTACAGCCCCAAACAGGCCACTACAGCCCCAAACAGGCCACTACAGCCCCAAACAGGTAACTACAGCCCCAAACAGGTCACTACAGCCCCAAACAGACAGGTCACTACAGCCCCAAACAGGTCACTACAGCCCCAAACAGTCACTACAGCCCCAAACAGACACTACAGCCCCAAACAGGTCACTACAGCCCCAAACAGGTCACTACAGCCCCAAACAGGTAACTACAGCCCCAAACAGGCCACTACAGCCCCAAACAGGTCACTACAGCCCCAAACAGTCACTACAGCCCCAAACAGTCACTACAGCCCCAAACAGTCACTACAGCCCCAAACAGTCACTACAGCCCCAAACAGACACTACAGCCCCAAACAGGTCACTACAGCCCCAAACAGGTCACTACAGCCCCAAACAGACACTACAGCCCCAAACAGACACTACAGCCCCAAACAGGTCACTACAGCCCCAAACAGGCCACTACAGCCCCAAACAGGTCACTACAGCCCCAAACAGACACTACAGCCCCAAACAGGTCACTACAGCCCCAAACAGTCACTACAGCCCCAAACAGGTCACTACAGCCCCAAACAGGCCACTACAGCCCCAAACAGGCCACTACAGCCCCAAACAGTCACTACAGCCCCAAACAGGTCACTACAGCCCCAAACAGTCACTACAGCCCCAAACAGGTCACTACAGCCCCAAACAGGTCACTACAGCCCCAAACAGTCACTACAGCCCCAAACAGTCACTACAGCCCCAAACAGGTCACTACAGCCCCAAACAGTCACTACAGCCCCAAACAGGTCACTACAGCCCCAAACAGTCACTACAGCCCCAAACAGGTCACTACAGCCCCAAACAGGCCACTACAGCCCCAAACAGGTCACTACAGCCCCAAACAGGTCACTACAGCCCGAAACAGGTCACTACAGCCCCAAAGAGTCACTACAGCCCCAAACAGGTCACTACAGCCCCAAACAGTCACTACAGCCCCAAACAGTCACTACAGCCCCAAACAGGTCACTACAGCCCCAAACAGGTCACTACAGCCCCAAACAGGCCACTACAGCCCCAAACAGGTCACTACAGCCCCAAACAGGTCACTACAGCCCCAAACAGGTAACTACAGCCCCAAACAGGTCACTACAGCCCCAAACAGTCACTACAGCCCCAAACAGGTCCACTACAGCCCCAAACAGTCACTACAGCCCCAAACAGGTCACTACAGCCCCAATCAGACACTACAGCCCCAAACAGGTAACTACAGCCCCAAACAGTCACTACAGCCCCAAACAGGCCACTACAGCCCCAAACAGGTCACTACAGTCACAAACAGGTCACTACAGCCCCAAACAGGCCACTACAGCCCCAAACAGGTCACTACAGCCCCAAACAGGCCACTACAGCTCAAAACAGTCACTACAGCCCCAAACAGGCCACTACAGCCCCAAACAGGCCACTACAGCCCCAAACAGTCACTACAGCCCCAAACAGGTCACTACAGCCCCAAACAGGTCACTACAGCCCCAAACAGGTAACTACAGCCCCAAACAGGTCACTACAGCCCCAAACAGTCACTACAGCCCCCAACAGGTCCACTACAGCCCCAAACAGTCACTACAGCCCCGAACAGGTCACTACAGCCCCAATCAGACACTACAGCCCCAAACAGGTAACTACAGCCCGAAACAGGTCACTACAGCCCCAAAGAGTCACTACAGCCCCAAACAGGTCACTACAGCCCCAAACAGTCACTACAGCCCCAAACAGGCCACTACAGCCCCAAACAGGTCACTACCGCCCCAAACAGTCACTACAGCCCCAAACAGGTCACTACAGCCCCAATCAGACACTACAGCCCCAAACAGGTAACTACAGCCCCAAACAGTCACTACAGCCCCAAACAGGCCACTACAGCCCCAAACAGGTCACTACAGTCACAAACAGGTCACTACAGCCCCAAACAGGCCACTACAGCCCCAAACAGGTCACTACAGCCCCAAACAGGCCACTACAGCCCAAAACAGTCACTACAGCCCCAAACAGGCCACTACAGCTCCAAACAGGTCACTACAGCCCCAAACAGGCCACTACAGCCCCAAACAGGTCACTACAGCCCCAAACAGGCCACTACAGCCCCTAACAGTCACTACAGCCCCAAACAGGCCACTACAGCCCCAAGCAGGGCACTACAGCCCCAAACAGGTCCACTACAGCCCCAAACAGGCCACTACAGCCCAAACAGGTCACTACAGCCCCAAACAGGTCACTACAGCCCCAAACAGTCACTACAGCCCCAAACAGGTCACTACAGCCCCAAAAAGGTCACTACAGCCCCAAACAGTCACTACAGCCCCAAACAGGTCACTACAGCCCCAAACAGGTCACTAGGTCACTACAGCCCCAAACAGGTCACTACAGCCCCAAACAGGTCACTACAGCCCCAAACAGGTCACTACAGCCCCAAACAGTCACTACAGCCCCAAACAGTCACTACAGCCCCAAACAGGTCACTACAGCCCCAAACAGGTCACTACAGCCCTAAACAGGCCACTACAGCCCCAAACAGTCACTACAGCCCCAAACAGGTCACTACAGCCCCAAACAGTCACTACAGCCCCAAACAGTCCACTACAGCCCCAAACAGGCCACTACAGCCCCAAACAGGCCACTACAGCCCCAAACAGGTAACTACAGCCCCAAACAGGTCACTACAGCCCCAAACAGACAGGTCACTACGGCCCCAAACAGGCTACTACAGCCCCAAACAGTCACTACAGCCCCAAACAGGTCACTACAGCCCCAAACAGTCACTACAGCCCCAAACAGGCCACTACAGCCCCAAACAGGTCACTACCGCCCCAAACAGTCACTACAGCCCCAAACAGGTCACTACAGCCCCAAACAGGTCACTACAGCCCCAAACAGGCCACTACAGCCCCAAACAGGCCACTACAGCCCCAAACAGGTCACTACAGCCCCAAACAGGCCACTACAGCCCCAAACAGGTCACTACAGCCCCAAACAGTCACTACAGCCCCAAACAGTCACTACAGCCCCAAACAGTCACTACAGCCCCAAACAGGTAACTACAGCCCCAAACAGTCACTACAGCCCCAAACAGTCACTACAGCCCCAAACAGTCACTACAGCCCCAAACAGGTCACTACAGCCCCAAACAGGTCACTACAGCCCCAAACAGTCACTACAGCCCCAAACAGGTCACTACAGCCCCAAACAGTCACTACAGCCGCAAACAGGTCACTACAGCCCCAAACAGGTAACTACAGCCACAAACATGCCACTACAGCCCCAAACAGGTCACTACAGCCCCAAACACTCACTACAGCCCCAAACAGCCACTACAGCCCCAAACAGACACTACAGCCCCAAACAGGTCACTACAGCCCCAAACAGGTCACTACAGCCCCAAACAGGTCACTACAGCCCCAAACAGTCACTACAGCCCCAAACAGTCACTACAGCCCCAAACAGTCACTACAGCCCCAAACAGGTAACTACAGCCCCAAACAGTCACTACAGCCCCAAACAGTCACTACAGCCCCAAACAGTCACTACAGCCCCAAACAGGTCACTACAGCCCCAAACAGGTCACTACAGCCCCAAACAGTCACTACAGCCCCAAACAGGTCACTACAGCCCCAAACAGTCACTACAGCCGCAAACAGGTCACTACAGCCCCAAACAGGCCACTACAGCCCCAAACAGGTCCCTACAGCCCGAAACAGGTCACTACAGCCCGAAACAGGTCACTACAGCCCCAAAGAGTCAACTACAGCCCCAAACAGGCCACTACAGCCCCAAACAGGTCACTACAGCCCCAAACAGGCCACTACAGCCCCAAACAGGTCACTACAGCCCCAAACAGGCCACTACAGCCCCTAACAGTCACTACAGCCCCAAACAGGCCACTACAGCCCAAAAGCAGGGCACTACAGCCCCAAACAGGCCACTACAGCCCCAAACAGGTCACTACAGCCCCAAACAGTCACTACAGCCCCAAACAGGTCACTACAGCCCCAAAAAGGTCACTACAGCCCCAAACAGTCACTACAGCCCCAAACAGGTCACTACAGCCCCAAACAGGTCACTAGGTCACTACAGCCCCAAACAGGTCACTACAGCCCCAAACAGGTCACTACAGCCCCAAACAGTCACTACAGCCCCAAACAGTCACTACAGCCCCAAACAGGTCACTACAGCCCTAAACAGACACTACAGCCCCAAACAGGTCACTACAGCCCCAAACAGACACTACAGCCCCAAACAGGTCACTACAGCCCCAAACAGGTCACTACAGCCCCAAACAGACACTACAGCCCCAAACAGGTCACTACAGCCCCAAACAGTCACTACAGCCCCAAACAGGTCACTACAGCCCCAAACAGGCAGCTACAGCCCCAAACAGGTCACTACAGCCCCAAACAGGTCACTACAGCCCCAAACAGTCACTGCAGCCCCAAACAGTCACTACAGCCCCAAACAGTCACTACAGCCCCAAACAGTCACTACAGCCCCAAACAGTCACTACAGCCCCAAACAGGTCACTACAGCCCCAAACAGTCACTACAGCCCCAAACAGGTCACTACAGCCCCAAACAGGCCACTACAGCCCCAAACAGGTCACTACAGCCCCAAACAGGTCACTACAGCCCGAAACAGGTCACTACAGCCCCAAAGAGTCACTACAGCCCCAAACAGGTCACTACAGCCCCAAACAGTCACTACAGCCCCAAACAGTCACTACAGCCCCAAACAGGTCACTACAGCCCCAAACAGGTCACTACAGCCCCAAACAGGCCACTACAGCCCCAAACAGTCACTACAGCCCCAAACAGGTCACTACAGCCCCAAACAGGTAACTACAGCCCCAAACAGGTCACTACAGCCCCAAACAGTCACTACAGCCCCAAACAGGTCCACTACAGCCCCAAACAGTCACTACAGCCCCAAACAGGTCACTACAGCCCCAATCAGACACTACAGCCCCAATCAGGTAACTACAGCCCCAAACAGTCACTACAGCCCCAAACAGGCCACTACAGCCCCAAACAGGTCACTACAGTCACAAACAGGTCACTACAGCCCCAAACAGGCCACTACAGCCCCAAACAGGTCACTACAGCCCCAAACAGGCCACTACAGCCCAAAACAGTCACTACAGCCCAAACAGGCCACTACAGCCACAAACAGGCCACTACAGCCCCAAACAGGTCACTACAGCCCCAAACAGGCCACTACAGCCCCAAACAGGTCACTACAGCCCCAAACAGGCCACTACAGCCCCTAACAGTCACTACAGCCCCAAACAGGCCACTACAGCCCCAAGCAGGGCACTACAGTCCCAAACAGGTCCACTACAGCCCCAAACAGGCCACTACAGCCCCAAACAGGTCACTACAGCCCCAAACAGTCACTACAGCCCCAAACAGGTCACTACAGCCCCAAAAAGGTCACTACAGCCCCCAACAGTCACTACAGCCCCAAACAGGTCACTACAGCCCCAAACAGGTCACTAGGTCACTACAGCCCCAAACAGGTCACTACAGCCCCAAACAGGTCACTACAGCCCCAAACAGGTCACTACAGCCCCAAACAGTCACTACAGCCCCAAACAGGTCACTACAGCCCTAAACAGGCCACTACAGCCCCAAACAGGCCACTACAGCCCCAAACAGGTCACTACAGCCCCAAACAGTCACTACAGCCCCAAACAGTCACTACAGCCCCAAACAGTCACTACAGCCCCAAACAGTCACTACAGCCCCAAACAGGTCACTACAGCCCCAAACAGTCACTACAGCCCCAAACAGGTCACTACAGCCCCAAACAGTCACTACAGCCCCAAACAGGTCACTACAGCCCCAAACAGGCCACTACAGCCCCAAACAGGTCACTACAGCCCCAAACAGGTCACTACAGCCCGACACAGGTCACTACAGCCCCAAAGAGTCACTACAGCCCCAAACAGGTCACTACAGCCCCAAACAGTCACTACAGCCCCAAACAGTCACTACAGCCCCAAACAGGTCACTACAGCCCCAAACAGGTCACTACAGCCCCAAACAGGCCACTACAGCCCCAAACAGTCACTACAGCCCCAAACAGGTCACTACAGCCCCAAACAGGTAACTACAGCCCCAAACAGGTAACTACAGCCCCAAACAGTCACTACAGCCCCAAACAGGTCCACTACAGCCCCAAACAGGTCACTACAGCCCCAATCAGGTCACTACAGCCCCAATCAGACACTACAGCCCCAAACAGGTAACTACAGCCCCAAACAGTCACTACAGCCCCAAACAGGCCACTACAGCCCCAAACAGGTCACTACAGTCACAAACAGGTCACTACAGCCCCAAACAGGCCACTACAGCCCCAAACAGGTCACTACAGCCCCAAACAGGCCACTACAGCCCAAAACAGTCACTACAGCCCAAACAGGCCACTACAGCCCCAAACAGGCCACTACAGCCCCAAACAGGTCACTACAGCCCCAAACAGATCACTACAGCCCCAAACAGGTCACTACAGCCCCAAACAGGCCACTACAGCCCCTAACAGTCACTACAGCCCCAAACAGGCCACTACAGCCCCAAGCAGGGCACTACAGCCCCAAACAGGTCCACTACAGCCCCAAACAGGCCACTACAGCCCCAAACCGGTCACTACAGCCCCAAACAGTCACTACAGCCCCAAACAGGTCACTACAGCCCCAAAAAGGTCACTACAGCCCCAAACAGTCACTACAGCCCCAAACAGGTCACTACAGCCCCAAACAGGTCACTAGGTCACTACAGCCCCAAACAGGTCACTACAGCCCCAAACAGGTCACTACAGCCCCAAACAGGTCACTACAGCCCCAAACAGTCACTACAGCCCCAAACAGGTCACTACAGCCCTAAACAGGCCACTACAGCCCCAAACAGTCACTACAGCCCCAAACAGGTCACTACAGCCACAAACAGTCACTACAGCCCCAAACAGTCCACTACAGCCCCAAACAGGCCACTACAGCCCCAAACAGGCCACTACAGCCCCAAACAGGTAACTACAGCCCCAAACAGGTCACTACAGCCCCAAACAGACAGGTCACTACAGCCCCAAACAGGTCACTACAGCCCCAAACAGTCACTACAGCCCCAAACAGACACTACAGCCCCAAACAGGTCACTACAGCCCCAAACAGGTCACTACAGCCCCAAACAGGTAACTACAGCCCCAAACAGGCCACTACAGCCCCAAACAGGTCACTACAGCCCCAAACAGTCACTACAGCCACAAACAGTCACTACAGCCCCAAACAGTCACTACAGCCCCAAACAGACACTACAGCCCCAAACAGGTCACTACAGCCCCAAACAGGTCACTACAGCCCCAAACAGACACTACAGCCCCAAACAGACACTACAGCCCAAAACAGGTCACTACAGCCCCAAACAGGCCACTACAGCCCCAAACAGGTCACTACAGCCCCAAACAGACACTACAGCCCCAAACAGGTCACTACAGCCCCAAACAGTCACTACAGCCCCAAACAGGTCACTACAGCCCCAAACAGGCCACTACAGCCCCAAACAGGCCACTACAGCCCCAAACAGGTCACTACAGCCCCAAACAGTCACTACAGCCCCAAACAGTCACTACAGCCCCAAACAGGTAACTACAGCCCCAAACAGTCAATACAGCCCCAAACAGTCACTACAGCCCCAAACAGTCACTACAGCCCCAAACAGGTCACTACAGCCCCAAACAGTCACTACAGCCCCAAACAGGTCACTACAGCCCCAAACACTCACTACAGCCCCAAACAGCCACTACAGCCCCAAACAGACACTACAGCCCCAAACAGGTCACTACAGCCCCAAACAGGTCACTACAGCCCCAAACAGGTCACTACAGCCCCAAACAGTCACTACAGCCCCAAACAGTCACTACAGCCCCAAACAGTCACTACAGCCCCAAACAGGTAACTACAGCCCCAAACAGTCACTACAGCCCCAAACAGTCACTACAGCCCCAAACAGTCACTACAGCCCCAAACAGGTCACTACAGCCCCAAACAGGTCACTACAGCCCCAAACAGTCACTACAGCCCCAAACAGGTCACTACAGCCCCAAACAGTCACTACAGCCCCAAACAGTCACTACAGCCCCAAACAGGCCACTACAGCCCCAAACAGGTCCCTACAGCCCGAAACAGGTCACTACAGCCCGAAACAGGTCACTACAGCCCCAAAGAGTCAACTACAGCCCCAAACAGGCCACTACAGCCCCAAACAGGTCACTACAGCCCCAAACAGGCCACTACAGCCCCAAACAGGTCACTACAGCCCCAAACAGGCCACTACAGCCCCTAACAGTCACTACAGCCCCAAACAGGCCACTACAGCCCAAAAGCAGGGCACTACAGCCCCAAACAGGCCACTACAGCCCCAAACAGGTCACTACAGCCCCAAACAGTCACTACAGCCCCAAACAGGTCACTACAGCCCCAAAAAGGTCACTACAGCCCCAAACAGTCACTACAGCCCCAAACAGGTCACTACAGCCCCAAACAGGTCACTAGGTCACTACAGCCCCAAACAGGTCACTACAGCCCCAAACAGGTCACTACAGCCCCAAACAGTCACTACAGCCCCAAACAGTCACTACAGCCCCAAACAGGTCACTACAGCCCTAAACAGACACTACAGCCCCAAACAGGTCACTACAGCCCCAAACAGACACTACAGCCCCAAACAGGTCACTACAGCCCCAAACAGGTCACTACAGCCCCAAACAGACACTACAGCCCCAAACAGGTCACTACAGCCCCAAACAGTCACTACAGCCCCAAACAGGTCACTACAGCCCCAAACAGGCAGCTACAGCCCCAAACAGGTCACTACAGCCCCAAACAGGTCACTACAGCCCCAAACAGTCACTGCAGCCCCAAACAGTCACTACAGCCCCAAACAGTCACTACAGCCCCAAACAGTCACTACAGCCCCAAACAGTCACTACAGCCCCAAACAGGTCACTACAGCCCCAAACAGTCACTACAGCCCCAAACAGGTCACTACAGCCCCAAACAGGCCACTACAGCCCCAAACAGGTCACTACAGCCCCAAACAGGTCACTACAGCCCGAAACAGGTCACTACAGCCCCAAAGAGTCACTACAGCCCCAAACAGGTCACTACAGCCCCAAACAGTCACTACAGCCCCAAACAGTCACTACAGCCCCAAACAGGTCACTACAGCCCCAAACAGGTCACTACAGCCCCAAACAGGCCACTACAGCCCCAAACAGTCACTACAGCCCCAAACAGGTCACTACAGCCCCAAACAGGTAACTACAGCCCCAAACAGGTCACTACAGCCCCAAACAGTCACTACAGCCCCAAACAGGCCACTACAGCCCCAAACAGGTCACTACAGTCACAAACAGGTCACTACAGCCCCAAACAGGCCACTACAGCCCCAAACAGGTCACTACAGCCCCAAACAGGCCACTACAGCCCAAAACAGTCACTACAGCCCAAACAGGCCACTACAGCCCCAAACAGGCCACTACAGCCCCAAACAGGTCACTACAGCCCCAAACAGATCACTACAGCCCCAAACAGGTCACTACAGCCCCAAACAGGCCACTACAGCCCCTAACAGTCACTACAGCCCCAAACAGGCCACTACAGCCCCAAGCAGGGCACTACAGCCCCAAACAGGTCCACTACAGCCCAAGCAGGGCACTACAGCCCCAAACAGGTCCACTACAGCCCCAAACAGGCCACTACAGCCCCAAACAGGTCACTACAGCCCCAAACAGTCACTACAGCCCCAAACAGGTCACTACAGCCCCAAAAGGTCACTACAGCCCCAAACAGTCACTACAGCCCAAACAGGTCACTACAGCCCCAAACAGGTCACTAGGTCCTACAGCCCCAAACAGGTCACTACAGCCCAAACAGGTCACTACAGCCCCAAACAGGTCACTACAGCCCCAAACAGTCACTACAGCCCCAAACAGGTCACTACAGCCCTAACAGGCCACTACAGCCCCAAACAGTCACTACAGCCCCAAACAGGTCACTACAGCCACAAACAGTCACTACAGCCCCAAACAGTCACTACAGCCCCAAACAGGCCACTACAGCCCCAAACAGGCCACTACAGCCCCAAACAGGTAACTACAGCCCCAAACAGGTCACTACAGCCCCAAACAGGTCACTACAGCCCCAAACAGGTCACTACAGCCCCAAACAGTCACTACAGCCCCAAACAGGTCACTACAGCCCCAAACAGGTCACTACAGCCCCAAACAGTCACTACAGCCCCAAACAGGTCACTACAGCCCCAAACAGGTCACTACAGCCCCAAACAGTCACTACAGCCCCAAACAGTCACTACAGCCCCAAACAGTCACTACAGCCCCAAACAGGTCACTACAGCCCCAAACAGGTCACTACAGCCCAAAACAGGTCACTACAGCCCCAAACAGTCACTACAGCCCCAAACAGACACTACAGCCCCAAACAGGTCACTACAGCCCCAAACAGTCACTACAGCCCCAAACAGGTCACTACAGCCCCAAACAGGACACTACAGCCCCAAACAGTCACTACAGCCCCAAACAGTCACTACAGCCCCAAACAGTCACTACAGCCCCCAAACAGGCCACTACAGCCCCAAACAGGCCACTACAGCCCCAAACAGGTCACTACAGCCCCAAACAGTCACTACAGCCCCAAACAGTCACTACAGCCCCAAACAGGTCACTACAGCCCCAAACAGTCACTACAGCCCAAACAGTCACTACAGCCCCAACAGTCACTACAGCCCCAAACAGTCACTACAGCCCCAAACAGTCACTACAGCCCCAAACAGGTCACTACAGCCCCAAACACTCACTACAGCCCCAAACAGCCACTACAGCCCCAAACAGACACTACAGCCCCAACAGGTCACTACAGCCCCAAAACAGGTCACTACAGCCCCAAACAGTCACTACAGCCCCAAACAGTCACTACAGCCCCAAACAGTCACTACAGCCCCAAACAGGTAACTACAGCCCCAAACAGTCACTACAGCCCCAAACAGTCACTACAGCCCCAAACAGTCACTACAGCCCCAAACAGGTCACTACAGCCCCAAACAGGTCACTACAGCCCCAAACAGTCACTACAGCCCCAAACAGGTCACTACAGCCCCAAACAGTCACTACAGCCGCAAACAGGTCACTACAGCCCCAAACAGGCCACTACAGCCCCAAACAGGTCCCTACAGCCCGAAACAGGTCACTACAGCCCGAAACAGGTCACTACAGCCCCAAAGAGTCAACTACAGCCCCAAACAGGCCACTACAGCCCCAAACAGGTCACTACAGCCCCAAACAGGCCACTACAGCCCCAAACAGGTCACTACAGCCCCAAACAGGCCACTACAGCCCCTAACAGTCACTACAGCCCCAACGGCCACTACAGCCCAAAAGCAGGGCACTACAGCCCCAAACAGGCCACTACAGCCCCAAACAGGTCACTACAGCCCCAAACAGTCACTACAGCCCCAAACAGGTCACTACAGCCCCAAAAAGGTCACTACAGCCCCAAACAGTCACTACAGCCCCAAACAGGTCACTACAGCCCCAAACAGGTCACTAGGTCACTACAGCCCCAAACAGGTCACTACAGCCCCAAACAGTCACTACAGCCCCAAACAGTCACTACAGCCCCAAACAGTCACTACAGCCCCAAACAGGTCACTACAGCCCTAAACAGACACTACAGCCCCAAACAGGTCACTACAGCCCCAAACAGACACTACAGCCCCAAACAGGTCACTACAGCCCCAAACAGGTCACTACAGCCCCAAACAGACACTACAGCCCCAAACAGGTCACTACAGCCCCAAACAGTCACTACAGCCCCAAACAGGTCACTACAGCCCCAAACAGGCAGCTACAGCCCCAAACAGGTCACTACAGCCCCAAACAGGTCACTACAGCCCCAAACAGTCACTGCAGCCCCAAACAGTCACTACAGCCCCAAACAGTCACTACAGCCCCAAACAGTCACTACAGCCCCAAACAGTCACTACAGCCCCAAACAGGTCACTACAGCCCCAAACAGTCACTACAGCCTCAAACAGGTCACTACAGCCCCAAACAGGCCACTACAGCCCCAAACAGGTCACTACAGCCCCAAACAGGTCACTACAGCCCGAAACAGGTCACTACAGCCCCAAAGAGTCACTACAGCCCCAAACAGGTCACTACAGCCCCAAACAGTCACTACAGCCCCAAACAGTCACTACAGCCCAAACAGGTCACTACAGCCCCAAACAGGTCACTACAGCCCCAAACAGGCCACTACAGCCCCAAACAGTCACTACAGCCCCAAACAGGTCACTACAGCCCCAAACAGGTAACTACAGCCCCAAACAGGTCACTACAGCCCCAAACAGTCACTACAGCCCCAAACAGGCCACTACAGCCCCAAACAGGTCACTACAGTCACAAACAGGTCACTACAGCCCCAAACAGGCCACTACAGCCCCAAACAGGTCACTACAGCCCCAAACAGGCCACTACAGCCCAAAACAGTCACTACAGCCCAAACAGGCCACTACAGCCCCAAACAGGCCACTACAGCCCCAAACAGGTCACTACAGCCCCAAACAGATCACTACAGCCCCAAACAGGTCACTACAGCCCCAAACAGGCCACTACAGCCCCTAACAGTCACTACAGCCCCAAACAGGCCACTACAGCCCCAAGCAGGGCACTACAGCCCCAAACAGGTCCACTACAGCCCCAAACAGGCCACTACAGCCCCAAACAGGTCACTACAGCCCCAAACAGTCACTACAGCCCCAAACAGGTCACTACAGCCCCAAAAAGGTCACTACAGCCCCAAACAGTCACTACAGCCCCAAACAGGTCACTACAGCCCCAAACAGGTCACTAGGTCACTACAGCCCCAAACAGGTCACTACAGCCCCAAACAGGTCCTACAGCCCCAAACAGGTCACTACAGCCCCAAACAGTCACTACAGCCCCAAACAGGTCACTACAGCCCTAAACAGGCCACTACAGCCCCAAACCAGTCACTACAGCCCCAAACAGGTCACTACAGCCACAAACAGTCACTACAGCCCCAAACAGTCCACTACAGCCCCAAACAGGCCACTACAGCCCCAAACAGGCCACTACAGCCCCAAACAGTAACTACAGCCCCAAACAGGTCACTACAGCCCCAAAACAGACAGGTCACTACAGCCCCAAACAGGTCACTACAGCCCCAAACAGTCACTACAGCCCCAAACAGACACTACAGCCCAAACAGGTCACTACAGCCCCAAACAGGTCACTACAGCCCCAAACAGGTAACTACAGCCCCAAACAGGCCACTACAGCCCCAAACAGGTCACTACAGCCCCAAACAGTCACTACAGCCACAAACAGTCACTACAGCCCCAAACAGTCACTACAGCCCCAAACAGACACTACAGCCCCAAACAGGTCACTACAGCCCCAAACAGGTCACTACAGCCCCAAACAGACACTACAGCCCCAAACAGACACTACAGCCCCAAACAGGTCACTACAGCCCCAAACAGGCCACTACAGCCCCAAACAGGTCACTACAGCCCCAAACAGGCCACTACAGCCCCTAACAGTCACTACAGCCCCAAACAGGCCACTACAGCCCCAAGCAGGGCACTACAGTCCCAAACAGGTCCACTACAGCCCCAAACAGGCCACTACAGCCCCAAACAGGTCACTACAGCCCCAAACAGTCACTACAGCCCCAAACAGGTCACTACAGCCCCAAAAAGGTCACTACAGCCCCCAACAGTCACTACAGCCCCAAACAGGTCACTACAGCCCCAAACAGGTCACTAGGTCACTACAGCCCCAAACAGGTCACTACAGCCCCAAACAGGTCACTACAGCCCCAAACAGGTCACTACAGCCCCAAACAGTCACTACAGCCCCAAACAGGTCACTACAGCCCTAAACAGGCCACTACAGCCCCAAACAGGCCACTACAGCCCCAAACAGGTCACTACAGCCCCAAACAGTCACTACAGCCCCAAACAGTCACTACAGCCCCAAACAGTCACTACAGCCCCAAACAGTCACTACAGCCCCAAACAGGTCACTACAGCCCCAAACAGTCACTACAGCCCCAAACAGGTCACTACAGCCCCAAACAGTCACTACAGCCCCAAACAGGTCACTACAGCCCCAAACAGGCCACTACAGCCCCAAACAGTCACTACAGCCCCAAACAGGTCACTACAGCCCGACACAGGTCACTACAGCCCCAAAGAGTCACTACAGCCCCAAACAGGTCACTACAGCCCCAAACAGTCACTACAGCCCCAAACAGTCACTACAGCCCCAAACAGGTCACTACAGCCCCAAACAGGTCACTACAGCCCCAAACAGGCCACTACAGCCCCAAACAGTCACTACAGCCCCAAACAGGTCACTACAGCCCCAAACAGGTAACTACAGCCCCAAACAGGTAACTACAGCCCCAAACAGTCACTACAGCCCCAAACAGGTCCACTACAGCCCCAAACAGGTCACTACAGCCCCAATCAGGTCACTACAGCCCCAATCAGACACTACAGCCCCAAACAGGTAACTACAGCCCCAAACAGTCACTACAGCCCCAAACAGGCCACTACAGCCCCAAACAGGTCACTACAGTCACAAACAGGTCACTACAGCCCCAAACAGGCCACTACAGCCCCAAACAGGTCACTACAGCCCCAAACAGGCCACTACAGCCCAAAACAGTCACTACAGCCCAAACAGGCCACTACAGCCCCAAACAGGCCACTACAGCCCCAAACAGGTCACTACAGCCCCAAACAGATCACTACAGCCCCAAACAGGTCACTACAGCCCCAAACAGGCCACTACAGCCCCTAACAGTCACTACAGCCCCAAACAGGCCACTACAGCCCCAAGCAGGGCACTACAGCCCCAAACAGGTCCACTACAGCCCCAAACAGGCCACTACAGCCCCAAACAGGTCACTACAGCCCCAAACAGTCACTACAGCCCCAAACAGGTCACTACAGCCCCAAAAAGGTCACTACAGCCCCCAACAGTCACTACAGCCCCAAACAGGTCACTACAGCCCCAAACAGGTCACTAGGTCACTACAGCCCCAAACAGGTCACTACAGCCCCAAACAGGTCACTACAGCCCCAAACAGGTCACTACAGCCCCAAACAGTCACTACAGCCCCAAACAGGTCACTACAGCCCTAAACAGGCCACTACAGCCCCAAACAGGCCACTACAGCCCCAAACAGGTCACTACAGCCCCAAACAGTCACTACAGCCCCAAACAGTCACTACAGCCCCAAACAGTCACTACAGCCCCAAACAGTCACTACAGCCCCAAACAGGTCACTACAGCCCCAAACAGTCACTACAGCCCCAAACAGGTCACTACAGCCCCAAACAGTCACTACAGCCCCAAACAGGTCACTACAGCCCCAAACAGGCCACTACAGCCCCAAACAGGTCACTACAGCCCCAAACAGGTCACTACAGCCCGACACAGGTCACTACAGCCCCAAAGAGTCACTACAGCCCCAAACAGGTCACTACAGCCCCAAACAGTCACTACAGCCCCAAACAGTCACTACAGCCCCAAACAGGTCACTACAGCCCCAAACAGGTCACTACAGCCCCAAACAGGCCACTACAGCCCCAAACAGTCACTACAGCCCCAAACAGGTCACTACAGCCCCAAACAGGTAACTACAGCCCCAAACAGGTAACTACAGCCCCAAACAGTCACTACAGCCCCAAACAGGTCCACTACAGCCCCAAACAGGTCACTACAGCCCCAATCAGGTCACTACAGCCCCAATCAGACACTACAGCCCCAAACAGGTAACTACAGCCCCAAACAGTCACTACAGCCCCAAACAGGTCACTACAGCCCCAAACAGGTAACTACAGCCCCAAACAGGTCACTACAGCCCCAAACAGTCACTACAGCCCCAAACAGGCCACTACAGCCCCAAACAGGTCACTACAGTCACAAACAGGTCACTACAGCCCCAAACAGGCCACTACAGCCCCAAACAGGTCACTACAGCCCCAAACAGGCCACTACAGCCCAAAACAGTCACTACAGCCCAAACAGGCCACTACAGCCCCAAACAGGCCACTACAGCCCCAAACAGGTCACTACAGCCCCAAACAGATCACTACAGCCCCAAACAGGTCACTACAGCCCCAAACAGGCCACTACAGCCCCTAACAGTCACTACAGCCCCAAACAGGCCACTACAGCCCCAAGCAGGGCACTACAGCCCCAAACAGGTCCACTACAGCCCCAAACAGGCCACTACAGCCCCAAACAGGTCACTACAGCCCCAAACAGTCACTACAGCCCCAAACAGGTCACTACAGCCCCAAAAAGGTCACTACAGCCCCAAACAGTCACTACAGCCCCAAACAGGTCACTACAGCCCCAAACAGGTCACTAGGTCACTACAGCCCCAAACAGGTCACTACAGCCCCAAACAGGTCACTACAGCCCCAAACAGGTCACTACAGCCCCAAACAGTCACTACAGCCCCAAACAGGTCACTACAGCCCTAAACAGGCCACTACAGCCCCAAACAGTCACTACAGCCCCAAACAGGTCACTACAGCCACAAACAGTCACTACAGCCCCAAACAGTCCACTACAGCCCCAAACAGGCCACTACAGCCCCAAACAGGCCACTACAGCCCCAAACAGGTAACTACAGCCCCAAACAGGTCACTACAGCCCCAAACAGACAGGTCACTACAGCCCCAAACAGGTCACTACAGCCCCAAACAGTCACTACAGCCCCAAACAGACACTACAGCCCCAAACAGGTCACTACAGCCCCAAACAGGTCACTACAGCCCCAAACAGGTAACTACAGCCCCAAACAGGCCACTACAGCCCCAAACAGGTCACTACAGCCCCAAACAGTCACTACAGCCACAAACAGTCACTACAGCCCCAAACAGTCACTACAGCCCCAAACAGACACTACAGCCCCAAACAGGTCACTACAGCCCCAAACAGGTCACTACAGCCCCAAACAGACACTACAGCCCCAAACAGACACTACAGCCCCAAACAGGTCACTACAGCCCCAAACAGGCCACTACAGCCCCAAACAGGTCACTACAGCCCCAAACAGGCCACTACAGCCCCTAACAGTCACTACAGCCCCAAACAGGCCACTACAGCCCCAAGCAGGGCACTACAGTCCCAAACAGGTCCACTACAGCCCCAAACAGGCCACTACAGCCCCAAACAGGTCACTACAGCCCCAAACAGTCACTACAGCCCCAAACAGGTCACTACAGCCCCAAAAAGGTCACTACAGCCCCCAACAGTCACTACAGCCCCAAACAGGTCACTACAGCCCCAAACAGGTCACTAGGTCACTACAGCCCCAAACAGGTCACTACAGCCCCAAACAGGTCACTACAGCCCCAAACAGGTCACTACAGCCCCAAACAGTCACTACAGCCCCAAACAGGTCACTACAGCCCTAAACAGGCCACTACAGCCCCAAACAGGCCACTACAGCCCCAAACAGGTCACTACAGCCCCAAACAGTCACTACAGCCCCAAACAGTCACTACAGCCCCAAACAGTCACTACAGCCCCAAACAGTCACTACAGCCCCAAACAGGTCACTACAGCCCCAAACAGTCACTACAGCCCCAAACAGGTCACTACAGCCCCAAACAGTCACTACAGCCCCAAACAGGTCACTACAGCCCCAAACAGGCCACTACAGCCCCAAACAGGTCACTACAGCCCCAAACAGGTCACTACAGCCCGACACAGGTCACTACAGCCCCAAAGAGTCACTACAGCCCCAAACAGGTCACTACAGCCCCAAACAGTCACTACAGCCCCAAACAGTCACTACAGCCCCAAACAGGTCACTACAGCCCCAAACAGGTCACTACAGCCCCAAACAGGCCACTACAGCCCCAAACAGTCACTACAGCCCCAAACAGGTCACTACAGCCCCAAACAGGTAACTACAGCCCCAAACAGGTAACTACAGCCCCAAACAGTCACTACAGCCCCAAACAGGTCCACTACAGCCCCAAACAGGTCACTACAGCCCCAATCAGGTCACTACAGCCCCAATCAGACACTACAGCCCCAAACAGGTAACTACAGCCCCAAACAGTCACTACAGCCCCAAACAGGCCACTACAGCCCCAAACAGGTCACTACAGTCACAAACAGGTCACTACAGCCCCAAACAGGCCACTACAGCCCCAAACAGGTCACTACAGCCCCAAACAGGCCACTACAGCCCAAAACAGTCACTACAGCCCAAACAGGCCACTACAGCCCCAAACAGGCCACTACAGCCCCAAACAGGTCACTACAGCCCCAAACAGATCACTACAGCCCCAAACAGGTCACTACAGCCCCAAACAGGCCACTACAGCCCCTAACAGTCACTACAGCCCCAAACAGGCCACTACAGCCCCAAGCAGGGCACTACAGCCCCAAACAGGTCCACTACAGCCCCAAACAGGCCACTACAGCCCCAAACAGGTCACTACAGCCCCAAACAGTCACTACAGCCCCAAACAGGTCACTACAGCCCCAAAAAGGTCACTACAGCCCCCAACAGTCACTACAGCCCCAAACAGGTCACTACAGCCCCAAACAGGTCACTAGGTCACTACAGCCCCAAACAGGTCACTACAGCCCCAAACAGGTCACTACAGCCCCAAACAGGTCACTACAGCCCCAAACAGTCACTACAGCCCCAAACAGGTCACTACAGCCCTAAACAGGCCACTACAGCCCCAAACAGGCCACTACAGCCCCAAACAGGTCACTACAGCCCCAAACAGTCACTACAGCCCCAAACAGTCACTACAGCCCCAAACAGTCACTACAGCCCCAAACAGTCACTACAGCCCCAAACAGGTCACTACAGCCCCAAACAGTCACTACAGCCCCAAACAGGTCACTACAGCCCCAAACAGTCACTACAGCCCCAAACAGGTCACTACAGCCCCAAACAGGCCACTACAGCCCCAAACAGGTCACTACAGCCCCAAACAGGTCACTACAGCCCGACACAGGTCACTACAGCCCCAAAGAGTCACTACAGCCCCAAACAGGTCACTACAGCCCCAAACAGTCACTACAGCCCCAAACAGTCACTACAGCCCCAAACAGGTCACTACAGCCCCAAACAGGTCACTACAGCCCCAAACAGGCCACTACAGCCCCAAACAGTCACTACAGCCCCAAACAGGTCACTACAGCCCCAAACAGGTAACTACAGCCCCAAACAGGTAACTACAGCCCCAAACAGTCACTACAGCCCCAAACAGGTCCACTACAGCCCCAAACAGGTCACTACAGCCCCAATCAGGTCACTACAGCCCCAATCAGACACTACAGCCCCAAACAGGTAACTACAGCCCCAAACAGTCACTACAGCCCCAAACAGGCCACTACAGCCCCAAACAGGTCACTACAGTCACAAACAGGTCACTACAGCCCCAAACAGGCCACTACAGCCCCAAACAGGTCACTACAGCCCCAAACAGGCCACTACAGCCCAAAACAGTCACTACAGCCCAAACAGGCCACTACAGCCCCAAACAGGCCACTACAGCCCCAAACAGGTCACTACAGCCCCAAACAGATCACTACAGCCCCAAACAGGTCACTACAGCCCCAAACAGGCCACTACAGCCCCTAACAGTCACTACAGCCCCAAACAGGCCACTACAGCCCCAAGCAGGGCACTACAGCCCCAAACAGGTCCACTACAGCCCCAAACAGGCCACTACAGCCCCAAACAGGTCACTACAGCCCCAAACAGTCACTACAGCCCCAAACAGGTCACTACAGCCCCAAAAAGGTCACTACAGCCCCAAACAGTCACTACAGCCCCAAACAGGTCACTACAGCCCCAAACAGGTCACTAGGTCACTACAGCCCCAAACAGGTCACTACAGCCCCAAACAGGTCACTACAGCCCCAAACAGGTCACTACAGCCCCAAACAGTCACTACAGCCCCAAACAGGTCACTACAGCCCTAAACAGGCCACTACAGCCCCAAACAGTCACTACAGCCCCAAACAGGTCACTACAGCCACAAACAGTCACTACAGCCCCAAACAGTCCACTACAGCCCCAAACAGGCCACTACAGCCCCAAACAGGCCACTACAGCCCCAAACAGGTAACTACAGCCCCAAACAGGTCACTACAGCCCCAAACAGACAGGTCACTACAGCCCCAAACAGGTCACTACAGCCCCAAACAGTCACTACAGCCCCAAACAGACACTACAGCCCCAAACAGGTCACTACAGCCCCAAACAGGTCACTACAGCCCCAAACAGGTAACTACAGCCCCAAACAGGCCACTACAGCCCCAAACAGGTCACTACAGCCCCAAACAGTCACTACAGCCACAAACAGTCACTACAGCCCCAAACAGTCACTACAGCCCCAAACAGACACTACAGCCCCAAACAGGTCACTACAGCCCCAAACAGGTCACTACAGCCCCAAACAGACACTACAGCCCCAAACAGACACTACAGCCCAAAACAGGTCACTACAGCCCCAAACAGGCCACTACAGCCCCAAACAGGTCACTACAGCCCCAAACAGACACTACAGCCCCAAACAGGTCACTACAGCCCCAAACAGTCACTACAGCCCCAAACAGGTCACTACAGCCCCAAACAGGCCACTACAGCCCCAAACAGGCCACTACAGCCCCAAACAGGTCACTACAGCCCCAAACAGTCACTACAGCCCCAAACAGTCACTACAGCCCCAAACAGGTAACTACAGCCCCAAACAGTCAATACAGCCCCAAACAGTCACTACAGCCCCAAACAGTCACTACAGCCCCAAACAGGTCACTACAGCCCCAAACAGTCACTACAGCCCCAAACAGGTCACTACAGCCCCAAACACTCACTACAGCCCCAAACAGCCACTACAGCCCCAAACAGACACTACAGCCCCAAACAGGTCACTACAGCCCCAAACAGGTCACTACAGCCCCAAACAGGTCACTACAGCCCCAAACAGTCACTACAGCCCCAAACAGTCACTACAGCCCCAAACAGTCACTACAGCCCCAAACAGGTAACTACAGCCCCAAACAGTCACTACAGCCCCAAACAGTCACTACAGCCCCAAACAGTCACTACAGCCCCAAACAGGTCACTACAGCCCCAAACAGGTCACTACAGCCCCAAACAGTCACTACAGCCCCAAACAGGTCACTACAGCCCCAAACAGTCACTACAGCCGCAAACAGGTCACTACAGCCCCAAACAGGCCACTACAGCCCCAAACAGGTCCCTACAGCCCGAAACAGGTCACTACAGCCCGAAACAGGTCACTACAGCCCCAAAGAGTCAACTACAGCCCCAAACAGGCCACTACAGCCCCAAACAGGTCACTACAGCCCCAAACAGGCCACTACAGCCCCAAACAGGTCACTACAGCCCCAAACAGGCCACTACAGCCCCTAACAGTCACTACAGCCCCAAACAGGCCACTACAGCCCAAAAGCAGGGCACTACAGCCCCAAACAGGCCACTACAGCCCCAAACAGGTCACTACAGCCCCAAACAGTCACTACAGCCCCAAACAGGTCACTACAGCCCCAAAAAGGTCACTACAGCCCCAAACAGTCACTACAGCCCCAAACAGGTCACTACAGCCCCAAACAGGTCACTAGGTCACTACAGCCCCAAACAGGTCACTACAGCCCCAAACAGGTCACTACAGCCCCAAACAGTCACTACAGCCCCAAACAGTCACTACAGCCCCAAACAGGTCACTACAGCCCTAAACAGACACTACAGCCCCAAACAGGTCACTACAGCCCCAAACAGACACTACAGCCCCAAACAGGTCACTACAGCCCCAAACAGGTCACTACAGCCCCAAACAGACACTACAGCCCCAAACAGGGCACTACAGCCCCAAACAGTCACTACAGCCCCAAACAGGTCACTACAGCCCCAAACAGGCAGCTACAGCCCCAAACAGGTCACTACAGCCCCAAACAGGTCACTACAGCCCCAAACAGTCACTGCAGCCCCAAACAGTCACTACAGCCCCAAACAGTCACTACAGCCCCAAACAGTCACTACAGCCCCAAACAGTCACTACAGCCCCAAACAGGTCACTACAGCCCCAAACAGTCACTACAGCCCCAAACAGGTCACTACAGCCCCAAACAGGCCACTACAGCCCCAAACAGGTCACTACAGCCCCAAACAGGTCACTACAGCCCGAAACAGGTCACTACAGCCCCAAAGAGTCACTACAGCCCCAAACAGGTCACTACAGCCCCAAACAGTCACTACAGCCCCAAACAGTCACTACAGCCCCAAACAGGTCACTACAGCCCCAAACAGGTCACTACAGCCCCAAACAGGCCACTACAGCCCCAAACAGTCACTACAGCCCCAAACAGGTCACTACAGCCCCAAACAGGTAACTACAGCCCCAAACAGGTCACTACAGCCCCAAACAGTCACTACAGCCCCAAACAGGCCACTACAGCCCCAAACAGGTCACTACAGTCACAAACAGGTCACTACAGCCCCAAACAGGCCACTACAGCCCCAAACAGGTCACTACAGCCCCAAACAGGCCACTACAGCCCAAAACAGTCACTGCAGCCCAAACAGGCCACTACAGCCCCAAACAGGCCACTACAGCCCCAAACAGGTCACTACAGCCCCAAACAGATCACTACAGCCCCAAACAGGTCACTACAGCCCCAAACAGGCCACTACAGCCCCTAACAGTCACTACAGCCCCAAACAGGCCACTACAGCCCCAAGCAGGGCACTACAGCCCCAAACAGGTCCACTACAGCCCCAAACAGGCCACTACAGCCCCAAACAGGTCACTACAGCCCCAAACAGTCACTACAGCCCCAAACAGGTCACTACAGCCCCAAAAAGGTCACTACAGCCCCAAACAGTCACTACAGCCCCAAACAGGTCACTACAGCCCCAAACAGGTCACTAGGTCACTACAGCCCCAAACAGGTCACTACAGCCCCAAACAGGTCACTACAGCCCCAAACAGGTCACTACAGCCCCAAACAGTCACTACAGCCCCAAACAGGTCACTACAGCCCTAAACAGGCCACTACAGCCCCAAACAGTCACTACAGCCCCAAACAGGTCACTACAGCCACAAACAGTCACTACAGCCCCAAACAGTCCACTACAGCCCCAAACAGGCCACTACAGCCCCAAACAGGCCACTACAGCCCCAAACAGGTAACTACAGCCCCAAACAGGTCACTACAGCCCCAAACAGACAGGTCACTACAGCCCCAAACAGGTCACTACAGCCCCAAACAGTCACTACAGCCCCAAACAGACACTACAGCCCCAAACAGGTCACTACAGCCCCAAACAGGTCACTACAGCCCCAAACAGGTAACTACAGCCCCAAACAGGCCACTACAGCCCCAAACAGGTCACTACAGCCCCAAACAGTCACTACAGCCACAAACAGTCACTACAGCCCCAAACAGTCACTACAGCCCCAAACAGACACTACAGCCCCAAACAGGTCACTACAGCCCCAAACAGGTCACTACAGCCCCAAACAGACACTACAGCCCCAAACAGACACTACAGCCCAAAACAGGTCACTACAGCCCCAAACAGGCCACTACAGCCCCAAACAGGTCACTACAGCCCCAAACAGACACTACAGCCCCAAACAGGTCACTACAGCCCCAAACAGTCACTACAGCCCCAAACAGGTCACTACAGCCCCAAACAGGCCACTACAGCCCCAAACAGGCCACTACAGCCCCAAACAGGTCACTACAGCCCCAAACAGTCACTACAGCCCCAAACAGTCACTACAGCCCCAAACAGGTAACTACAGCCCCAAACAGTCAATACAGCCCCAAACAGTCACTACAGCCCCAAACAGTCACTACAGCCCCAAACAGGTCACTACAGCCCCAAACAGTCACTACAGCCCCAAACAGGTCACTACAGCCCCAAACACTCACTACAGCCCCAAACAGCCACTACAGCCCCAAACAGACACTACAGCCCCAAACAGGTCACTACAGCCCCAAACAGGTCACTACAGCCCCAAACAGGTCACTACAGCCCCAAACAGTCACTACAGCCCCAAACAGTCACTACAGCCCCAAACAGTCACTACAGCCCCAAACAGGTAACTACAGCCCCAAACAGTCACTACAGCCCCAAACAGTCACTACAGCCCCAAACAGTCACTACAGCCCCAAACAGGTCACTACAGCCCCAAACAGGTCACTACAGCCCCAAACAGTCACTACAGCCCCAAACAGGTCACTACAGCCCCAAACAGTCACTACAGCCGCAAACAGGTCACTACAGCCCCAAACAGGCCACTACAGCCCCAAACAGGTCCCTACAGCCCGAAACAGGTCACTACAGCCCGAAACAGGTCACTACAGCCCCAAAGAGTCAACTACAGCCCCAAACAGGCCACTACAGCCCCAAACAGGTCACTACAGCCCCAAACAGGCCACTACAGCCCCAAACAGGTCACTACAGCCCCAAACAGGCCACTACAGCCCCTAACAGTCACTACAGCCCCAAACAGGCCACTACAGCCCAAAAGCAGGGCACTACAGCCCCAAACAGGCCACTACAGCCCCAAACAGGTCACTACAGCCCCAAACAGTCACTACAGCCCCAAACAGGTCACTACAGCCCCAAAAAGGTCACTACAGCCCCAAACAGTCACTACAGCCCCAAACAGGTCACTACAGCCCCAAACAGGTCACTAGGTCACTACAGCCCCAAACAGGTCACTACAGCCCCAAACAGGTCACTACAGCCCCAAACAGTCACTACAGCCCCAAACAGTCACTACAGCCCCAAACAGGTCACTACAGCCCTAAACAGACACTACAGCCCCAAACAGGTCACTACAGCCCCAAACAGACACTACAGCCCCAAACAGGTCACTACAGCCCCAAACAGGTCACTACAGCCCCAAACAGACACTACAGCCCCAAACAGGTCACTACAGCCCCAAACAGTCACTACAGCCCCAAACAGGTCACTACAGCCCCAAACAGGCAGCTACAGCCCCAAACAGGTCACTACAGCCCCAAACAGGTCACTACAGCCCCAAACAGTCACTGCAGCCCCAAACAGTCACTACAGCCCCAAACAGTCACTACAGCCCCAAACAGTCACTACAGCCCCAAACAGGTCACTACAGCCCCAAACAGTCACTACAGCCCCAAACAGGTCACTACAGCCCCAAACAGGCCACTACAGCCCCAAACAGGTCACTACAGCCCCAAACAGGTCACTACAGCCCGAAACAGGTCACTACAGCCCCAAAGAGTCACTACAGCCCCAAACAGGTCACTACAGCCCCAAACAGTCACTACAGCCCCAAACAGTCACTACAGCCCCAAACAGGTCACTACAGCCCCAAACAGGTCACTACAGCCCCAAACAGGCCACTACAGCCCCAAACAGTCACTACAGCCCCAAACAGGTCACTACAGCCCCAAACAGGTAACTACAGCCCCAAACAGGTCACTACAGCCCCAAACAGTCACTACAGCCCCAAACAGGCCACTACAGCCCCAAACAGGTCACTACAGTCACAAACAGGTCACTACAGCCCCAAACAGGCCACTACAGCCCCAAACAGGTCACTACAGCCCCAAACAGGCCACTACAGCCCAAAACAGTCACTACAGCCCAAACAGGCCACTACAGCCCCAAACAGGCCACTACAGCCCCAAACAGGTCACTACAGCCCCAAACAGATCACTACAGCCCCAAACAGGTCACTACAGCCCCAAACAGGCCACTACAGCCCCTAACAGTCACTACAGCCCCAAACAGGCCACTACAGCCCCAAGCAGGGCACTACAGCCCCAAACAGGTCCACTACAGCCCCAAACAGGCCACTACAGCCCCAAACAGGTCACTACAGCCCCAAACAGTCACTACAGCCCCAAACAGGTCACTACAGCCCCAAAAAGGTCACTACAGCCCCAAACAGTCACTACAGCCCCAAACAGGTCACTACAGCCCCAAACAGGTCACTAGGTCACTACAGCCCCAAACAGGTCACTACAGCCCCAAACAGGTCACTACAGCCCCAAACAGGTCACTACAGCCCCAAACAGTCACTACAGCCCCAAACAGGTCACTACAGCCCTAAACAGGCCACTACAGCCCCAAACAGTCACTACAGCCCCAAACAGGTCACTACAGCCACAAACAGTCACTACAGCCCCAAACAGTCCACTACAGCCCCAAACAGGCCACTACAGCCCCAAACAGGCCACTACAGCCCCAAACAGGTAACTACAGCCCCAAACAGGTCACTACAGCCCCAAACAGACAGGTCACTACAGCCCCAAACAGGTCACTACAGCCCCAAACAGTCACTACAGCCCCAAACAGACACTACAGCCCCAAACAGGTCACTACAGCCCCAAACAGGTCACTACAGCCCCAAACAGGTAACTACAGCCCCAAACAGGCCACTACAGCCCCAAACAGGTCACTACAGCCCCAAACAGTCACTACAGCCACAAACAGTCACTACAGCCCCAAACAGTCACTACAGCCCCAAACAGACACTACAGCCCCAAACAGGTCACTACAGCCCCAAACAGGTCACTACAGCCCCAAACAGACACTACAGCCCCAAACAGACACTACAGCCCAAAACAGGTCACTACAGCCCCAAACAGGCCACTACAGCCCCAAACAGGTCACTACAGCCCCAAACAGACACTACAGCCCCAAACAGGTCACTACAGCCCCAAACAGTCACTACAGCCCCAAACAGGTCACTACAGCCCCAAACAGGCCACTACAGCCCCAAACAGGCCACTACAGCCCCAAACAGGTCACTACAGCCCCAAACAGTCACTACAGCCCCAAACAGTCACTACAGCCCCAAACAGGTAACTACAGCCCCAAACAGTCAATACAGCCCCAAACAGTCACTACAGCCCCAAACAGTCACTACAGCCCCAAACAGGTCACTACAGCCCCAAACAGTCACTACAGCCCCAAACAGGTCACTACAGCCCCAAACAGTCACTACAGCCCCAAACAGGTCACTACAGCCCCAAACAGGCCACTACAGCCCCAAACAGGTCACTACAGCCCCAAACAGGTCACTACAGCCCGAAACAGGTCACTACAGCCCCAAAGAGTCACTACAGCCCCAAACAGGTCACTACAGCCCTAAACAGGCCACTACAGCCCCAAACAGTCACTACAGCCCCAAACAGGTCACTACAGCCCCAAACAGTCACTACAGCCCCAAACAGTCCACTACAGCCCCAAACAGGCCACTACAGCCCCAAACAGGCCACTACAGCCCCAAACAGGTAACTACAGCCCCAAACAGGTCACTACAGCCCCAAACAGACAGGTCACTACAGCCCCAAACAGGTCACTACAGCCCCAAACAGTCACTACAGCCCCAAACAGACACTACAGCCCCAAACAGGTCACTACAGCCCCAAACAGGTCACTACAGCCCCAAACAGGTAACTACAGCCCCAAACAGGCCACTACAGCCCCAAACAGGTCACTACAGCCCCAAACAGTCACTACAGCCCCAAACAGTCACTACAGCCCCAAACAGTCACTACAGCCCCAAACAGACACTACAGCCCCAAACAGGTCACTACAGCCCCAAACAGGTCACTACAGCCCCAAACAGACACTACAGCCCCAAACAGACACTACAGCCCCAAACAGGTCACTACAGCCCCAAACAGGCCACTACAGCCCCAAACAGGTCACTACAGCCCCAAACAGACACTACAGCCCCAAACAGGTCACTACAGCCCCAAACAGTCACTACAGCCCCAAACAGGCCACTACAGCCCCAAACAGGCCACTACAGCCCCAAACAGTCACTACAGCCCCAAACAGGTCACTACAGCCCCAAACAGTCACTACAGCCCCAAACAGGTCACTACAGCCCCAAACAGGTCACTACAGCCCCAAACAGTCACTACAGCCCCAAACAGTCACTACAGCCCCAAACAGGTCACTACAGCCCCAAACAGTCACTACAGCCCCAAACAGGTCACTACAGCCCCAAACAGTCACTACAGCCCCAAACAGGTCACTACAGCCCCAAACAGGCCACTACAGCCCCAAACAGGTCACTACAGCCCCAAACAGGTCACTACAGCCCGAAACAGGTCACTACAGCCCCAAAGAGTCACTACAGCCCCAAACAGGTCACTACAGACCCAAACAGTCACTACAGCCCCAAACAGTCACTACAGCCCCAAACAGGTCACTACAGCCCCAAACAGGTAACTACAGCCCCAAACAGGTCACTACAGCCCCAAACAGTCACTACAGCCCCAAACAGGTCCACTACAGCCCCAAACAGTCACTACAGCCCCAAACAGGTCACTACAGCCCCAATCAGACACTACAGCCCCAAACAGGTAACTACAGCCCCAAACAGTCACTACAGCCCCAAACAGGCCACTACAGCCCCAAACAGGTCACTACAGTCACAAACAGGTCACTACAGCCCCAAACAGGCCACTACAGCCCCAAACAGGTCACTACAGCCCCAAACAGGCCACTACAGCCCAAAACAGTCACTACAGCCCCAAACAGGCCACTACAGCCCCAAACAGGCCACTACAGCCCCAAACAGTCACTACAGCCCCAAACAGGTCACTACAGCCCCAAACAGGTCACTACAGCCCCAAACAGGTAACTACAGCCCCAAACAGGTCACTACAGCCCCAAACAGTCACTACAGCCCCCAACAGGTCCACTACAGCCCCAAACAGTCACTACAGCCCCGAACAGGTCACTACAGCCCCAATCAGACACTACAGCCCCAAACAGGTAACTACAGCCCGAAACAGGTCACTACAGCCCCAAAGAGTCACTACAGCCCCAAACAGGTCACTACAGCCCCAAACAGTCACTACAGCCCCAAACAGGCCACTACAGCCCCAAACAGGTCACTACCGCCCCAAACAGTCACTACAGCCCCAAACAGGTCACTACAGCCCCAATCAGACACTACAGCCCCAAACAGGTAACTACAGCCCCAAACAGTCACTACAGCCCCAAACAGGCCACTACAGCCCCAAACAGGTCACTACAGTCACAAACAGGTCACTACAGCCCCAAACAGGCCACTACAGCCCCAAACAGGTCACTACAGCCCCAAACAGGCCACTACAGCCCAAAACAGTCACTACAGCCCCAAACAGGCCACTACAGCTCCAAACAGGTCACTACAGCCCCAAACAGGCCACTACAGCCCCAAACAGGTCACTACAGCCCCAAACAGGCCACTACAGCCCCTAACAGTCACTACAGCCCCAAACAGGCCACTACAGCCCCAAGCAGGGCACTACAGCCCCAAACAGGTCCACTACAGCCCCAAACAGGCCACTACAGCCCAAACAGGTCACTACAGCCCCAAACAGGTCACTACAGCCCCAAACAGTCACTACAGCCCCAAACAGGTCACTACAGCCCCAAAAAGGTCACTACAGC